>NW_005871381.1:466137-468642 GCF_000147115.1 Myotis lucifugus
AGTATATATGGTCTTGGGCAAGCCGATTCACCTTCCTGGTCCCCAGCTTCCCATCTCGGAGACAGAACTTGACCATTTCTAAAATTCTGATTCCTGGTTGTGCATTGTAAGAGCATGTTGGGGATGAACAGAAAGCAATGTCTATATAAAAGGAGGCTTGCAGATCCCAGGACTACATGCTTTCCAGGCTGGGAAGTTTCAAAAAGAGCCATCGGGGCCAAGAGGATGGAGGAGAGAGGCTGAGCAGCCAGCCCAGGACGAGGTGGCAGAGACTTTGGGAGCAATTTGGTAGATTTCTATCTCTCTCCTCTTCCTCATCCCTATCCCTCCCACAGAGGACTCTTTAATTCCCTGAAAAGTCCCTTAGGAGCATCCATCCTCCACAGGCAGTCAAACCTCCTAACAGTCCTGCTCCAACAGTGCCCGTCACCAGTGCCGGCTGAGCCCTAGTCCTCCCGTCACTACAGCCAGTGGCCCCAAAACTAGCTCTTGGCTCCAGCCCCATGGGAAGGCACAGGGATTCCCGGAGGCCAGAGCTGGGGGCCGGGGAGGGAGTCCCGAGGCGGGGCCCAGGAGAGAGCTGAGGCTGTGGCAAGATGTATCCGGGCGCCTCCTACCCTCCTGACACCACGGCCAAGCTCCTGCCCAGAGCCCCGTCCCCACAGGTCTTGGAGGTGCCCAAGTGGGAAGACAGGGAGAGAAGTGGAGGGAGAGAATGGAGCTGCAGAAAGCAAAAGGAGGGAGGAGGAGGGCTGGGCCTCGCGTACAATGCTCCAGAGACGCCTTGGGCCCAAACCAGCTTCTGCAGTGTGCCCTGGAGCCGGGCCAGCCTCGCAGGCATTTCTGTGCGGGCTGGTGGGGAGCTGGCTCTGAAGAGAAAGCTCTTTGATGCCTCCTGAGGGGCCTCAGCTTCACCCGGGCACCCTGGGCACCTGGAAGGCAAGGCGGCTGAACAGGCCGGCTAAGGAGCGGTTTCAGGTTCCCAGCGAATGGGAAGCGGTTTGGGGTTTTCCTCAGAATTTCAAGGTGTTCTTACATGAAACAAAGGCTCAAAAGAAACAAATACAGTTCAGAGCTGGGAGGTAGGAGTGGGCAGGGCGGAGGGGGAGGTGGGGACTCCTTCTGACGCAGGAACAGTGAGACTGAGAAGAAAGAACAAGGATCGGCCAGCTGGATGGCTTTGGGCAAGTTATTTAACCTCTCGGGACCTCGGCTTCTTACCTGACAAGCGGGGCGATGATTTCTCACAGTGCTAAGGCGAGAGTTCAGGAATGATAGGTGTGAGCATATCTGAAACTACCTGGCACGTTGCACCTGACACATTGTAGATGCTCAATAGATTGTTCTTTTTATCCTGATGTTAGTATCTTCTCATGTGTGTACTTATCTATCCAAGTATCTATCATCTATCATTAATCTCTCGTTTATCTCTAGCTCCACCATTAATCTATGCATCTATCTATTATCTATCTATCTACTATCTATCTCTCTATCACCTATCTCTCTCTCTCTCTCTCTATCTATCTATCTATCTATCTATCTATCTATCTATCTATCTATCTATCATCTATCTAGTCTATCCATCTATCATGCATTCACCCTGTATTTAATCTTCCCAATCTGATTGTTAGTACTTTAATTATCTATCTATCTATCTATCTATCTATTATCTATCTTCTATCTCTCTATTATCTATCTATCTATCTATCTATCCAGAACTCAAGTTCATAAAGTAGGTACAATAGAGGGTCTTACCTCTCAGTTTCAAACAAAGCTTCAATTTAGTGCCAGCTTCTTAGATTTCTTTCAGACCAACTGAAGGAAGAGCCAGAGCAGGGAGTTCCCAGGGGATCCAGGTCTTCTCCTGTGGTCTCAGGCTGCCTCGCACCTTTGCTCCCGACCCCTGGCATCCTCTGCACCATCCAGGCCATCTAGTCCCCAGGTGTGACCTCTAGTTTCAGGCTGCCTGAGGTCAGTGGCATTTCAGGATGCCCAGCTCTGCAGACATGCTGCCCACGGGCTCCCCATTTTGGTGTCCACCTCCTAAGGCATGTGGCCACACCCCTTCCTAGAGGCAGCAGAAATAACAAAGTCTGTCCCAGAAAAACAAAGGCCAGAGTGGTCACCATGCACATAGGATACTAATCCTAAATAATAAAAGGCTAATATGCAAATCGACTGAATGGTGGAACAACCGGTCGCTATGATGCACACTAACCACCAAAAGGCAGATGCTCAACATAGGAGCTGCCCCCTGGTGGTCAGTGCGCTCCTCCAGGGAGAGTACCATTCAGCCAGAAGCTGGGCTCATGGCTGGTGAGCACAGCGGTGGTGGCGGGAGCCTCTTCCTCCTCTCCTGCCTCCACGGAAGGCTTAAGGATGTCTGACAGCAAACTTTAGGCCCGTTGCCCGGGGGAGGGGGGGCTTAAGTTGTAAGTTGAACATCCCCTGAGGCTTCCCTAACTGTAAGAGGCCCCAGGTCAGGTGGAGGAACCCCCCCCCCCA
>NW_005871381.1:469073-525868 GCF_000147115.1 Myotis lucifugus
TGGGGGGTATATTAGGCACAGTGCTCAAGGGCACCAGGGGGAGAGCCAGCCGTGGGATCTGTACTGGCCGGGAGGCTATGGTGGGGCAAGGCTGCCCAGCACCTGCTCTCCCCAGGGAATCCTCCCTGCAGACTAGATACCCCAGGGACCTGCCATCCCAGCTGGAAATGAAGTAATTTGTCCTGGTTATTTCTGAACCGGCAAGAGAACAAGACAAACTAGAAGGGGCAAAGAAGGTCGTAAAAAGCTTAGGAAATAAAATTTTATGTGGGATCAAGCTGAATAAGAGAGGAATGAATTTAATTAAGTGAATCTAAATATCAAAAGCTGATGCCAGATGAATGTTTGATTGTCTCTCTGTTGAAAAGACAGTTTTCTCGCACTACTGGTCGGCTCCTGATAAGATATTGTGCAACGTGGTCTGCTTAGAAAGCAAAGATTTTGTGTTTTATCAAAACAATTTTTTTGTGTTTTTAGGGTGTCTTAACCAGGTCTCTGATTACTTAAGAAAACGGAATCTTCTCAATAGGAAGAGCTAATCTGTGTTTGAAATGCCCTCGCCTTGCCCTGACTGGTTTGGCTCAGTGGATAGAGCATTGGCCTGTGGACTGAAGGGTCCCAGGTTCGATTCCAGTCAAGGGCATGTACCTTGGTTGCAGGCACATCCCCAGTAGGGGGTGTGCAGGAGGCAGCTGATCAATGTTTCTCTCTCATCGATGTTTCTAACTCTCTATTCCTCTCCCTTCCTCTCTGTAAAAAAATCAATAAAAAATATTAAAAAAAAAAAGAAATGCCCTCGCCGACTTCTATGCAAAGGCAGCAGAAATAACAAAGTCTTGCCCTGATCGGTTTGACTCAGTGGATAGCGCGTCAGCCTGCAGACTCAAGGGTCCCAGGTTCGATTCCGGTCAGGGGCATATACCTTGGTTGCGGGCACATCCCCAGTGAGGGGTGTGCAGGAGGCGGCTGATCGATGTTTCTCTCTCATCGGTGTTTCTAACTCTCTATCCCTCTCCCTTCCTCTCTGTAAAATATCAATAAAATATATTTTAAAAAAAAGAAGTAACAAAGTCTGTAAAGATTATGGCCCACGTGGACCCGACTCAAGCGCCTGCCCAGCAGCGTCTCTGAGCTCCCTTCCATTGCAACGTCCTGGGGCCACATCACTGACTTATAACCAATCCAGGCTTTGTTTTACTTCTGCAAATACTGCCTGTATTTCTCTTGTGCCTTTTTGTCTTAAGTATGGATTCTTATAGATGGACACAGCTCTCTTTTGGTGTGAAGGGAGATATAACGAAGCAAATGCATCATTTGACTATTAGGCATGTGATGGTGCAAAACATCCAGTTAAACCAGCAGTTCTCAACCTGTGGGTCGCGACCCCTTTGGCAGTCGAACGACCCTTTCACAGGGGTCGCCTAAGACCATCCTGCATATCAGATATTTACATTACAATTCATAACAGTAGCAACATGACAGTTATGAAGTAGCAACGAAAATAAGTTTATGGTTGGGTCACAACATGAGGAACTGTATTTAAAGGGCCAGAAGGTTGAGAACCACTGAGTTAAACAGAGACATAGAAGAATCGAACAGACCGTCAAACCTCAGAGGAAAGGAGGGGGTGGGGGTGGGGTGGGGGTGGGGTGAGAGATCAACCAAAGGACTTGCATGCATGCATATAAGCATAACCAGTGGACACAGACAATAGGGGGTGAGGGCATGAGCTGGCGGGTGAGAGAGGCTAGGGAGAGGTCCATGGGGGAGAAAATGGAGACATATGTCATACTTTAAACAATAAAGAATTTGAATAAAAAAAGAAAACTCACAATAAAAGAAAAAGACTAGTTTTCCCCAGGTGAACTGAGGTGAGGGGAAACGATGCAAAATAGGATAGAATGTGCCATGACTAGAGGACCTGGGACCCCTGAGTCGCAGAGTTACCACTTCAGTTTGCTCGTGAATGTCCCTTTCTCTCAGCCGTGTGAACAATGGGCCCCAAAGCCTTTCCATTAAGTAGCTGTTCACTCCCAGCTCCCCTTGGCAAGAGGCCAACCAGCTAAGCTTTCTGCATTGCTGCACAGAAGGGGAGGGGTAGTTTGCAAGTGCAAACGGAACAGGTACACTCTTGTGATCACCTTATACGTGGTGTGTCGTGTGTGGTGAGGCTGTCCACGGGGGTTCTTGTGTCAGGCGATGGCTGACGGTCACCACTCTCCATTCTGAAGGCCGTGCTTGCCATGTGGACGCTGAGCCAAAAGGCATGCCCAGAGTGGCATTTCAGGTTCTTCTCTTTTTGGTTATATTTTTGAGTCCTGGTGCTCAGGTGGCTGACTTAAACAATACAAGGAGGAGGCAACTGATTTAATTTCAAGAGCGGCTCATTCATTAAGTAAATATTAATACAGCACCTGCTCTGCATCCCCTTTCGGGCCAACAGGAACGAATCGGAGAAACAAACATCCCGTGTGCTGGTTCTGAGGTGACCAGCAGGGTGCGGCTTGGTGGCCTGGACCTATGTCTTGTGCACAATAGGCCTCCAGGTCATCATTGGTCATGAAGATGGGAATGGAGCTGAGGACTAGACCAAACTGGGAGGGCAGGCAGGGCCGATCTGAGGATGTCCAGACCTGGGCAAGGATCCAGGGTCCCCCAACATTCAAATCCACAGCTCAAAGGTGGAGTATTCTTGTCTCACTGTCTGCATCAGATGGTTTTAGCCAGGCAAGTAGCTGGCAAGGTAAGTGGGTGAAATATTGGATATGGTGTCAGGAGCTAGGAAAGTCATAGGAATGGGAGGAGCAGGGTCGACTAGGGCTACCAGGATGACGGGTAAGAAATACCCCTTCATCCCTCCACTTATTCATTCATTCACTCATCCATTCATTCAGCAAACATTTATTAATACCTAGTCTGCGAAATACAGAGATAAAACATGTTGACTACTATTAAGAATCTTAGAGCCTTGTGGACAGAAAGGCAAGTAATAATGATTAGAAATACTAACTGAGCCTTGCTATGTGCTATACTTTTTGTGCCAACCTCTAATTTCCTCAGGGGCCAGCTGTGGATTGCATTACAGGAGAGGAAACCTGAGTTTAGGGAACCCGCACCTTTTGTAGTGGACAGTAAGCCTAACTGTCCTCTGCTTTGGAGGGAGACGAGATCTATCCATCTCCTGGGCCATCTGCTATACAAGCATTCTTGGAAAGATAGTCTATAACCAAGGCATTGCCCCTGCTTACAAGACGTAAAGAAACATGAGGGACTCTTGGAAAACTGCTTCCCCACAATGATCAGTTTTAGTTTTACAGAATGACAGCTTTTGTGGAAACCGTGAGAAGGCAACACTGGGGGAAGTCCTCAGCCTCACTATCAAAGCTGACCTTTGCCCTCCCCCGCAGGATTCAATCCTGGGCTACAGCCAGGCTAGTGAAACAGGTAAACAAAGTCACCAGCGGGGGTGGGAAGTCTCTGACCTTCTCTCTTATTGACCAAAGGTGAAGGCGTTGCTTTATGAAAAACAGGTGACTTCATCCTGTCAGCATCTCAGAGCAGAGGTCTGGAGAGAAAGGCAATCTGCCTGGGTAGGCACAGGGCAGCGTGTTGTGTACAATTCAATGTGATGTCCTGAAGGAAGGGAGGAAATGAGAGTCTGCTGATAGCCTGCAGTATACCAGGATCTGTGGTCAACATTTCTACAAGTTTCATCTCATTTCACTTCATCTCATTATAATCTTCTTTTCTTTTTATTATGGTAAAATACAATTTCCCATGGCAACGCCTGCTTAAAAGTGTGCAATTCAGTGGCTTTAAGGTTGTGCAACCAATACCACTCTAGTTCCAGAACACTTTCATCACCCACACAGAAACCCAGACCCATGAAGCAGCCACTCCCCATGCCTCCCTCCCCCAGCTCTGGCAACCGCACATCTGCTCTCTGCCCCTATGGCCTTGCCTTTTCTGTATACCCATAACCAGTTCCTGATCTAAGTACTGCTATTCCCATCTTACAGGTGAGGAAACTAGCTCAGAGAAGTTTGTATCTTGTCCAAGGTCACAGAGCTGGTAGGGGATGGATGTGATGGGTTCTGTACTGAGCTCCCAGGTAGAGGAGGAAGCCCAGTGACTCATGTGGCCCTTGGACTTGGCTTAGAAAGGCCTCTAGGAGCATGCGTGTGTCCAGGGTGTAGAACAGGGCACAGAGGGAGAGGAGGGACCCTTCTGAATGAGAAGGAAAGAAGGCGAGGCATTCCAGGTGGAGGGAAGGTCCAGGTGTTGACATACAGGGGCAGCCAGCCAGAAACACCAGGACCCCTGTGGGCAGTTCCCTCTTGCTAAGGGGCTGGGGCACCGTCCAGCCCAGCAGGCTGGGAAGGTCACACCTAACAGCTCTGTTCATTCTGGTGAGACCGCCAGGAAGCCAGCTCACCCAGGTTTCTTTTTCTCCAGGGAAACACAGGCCAGTCTTTGGGTGAAAGTCTCTCTTGTCAGCTGCCAGCACCCCAGGCTGTCTGGGGGGCAGAGTGACTTTGTGAATGGCCTCCGTCAGAGGCAGCTGTGTGAGCCTTTGTTGGTCTCCTGGGAACCCCACCCACTGCTGTCTGCACCTCCTCCTTCAGCCTTAGGGGGCCGCTTTCTGGGCCTTCACCCAGGCCACTGGGGGGGACCTTTGCTTGCTTGGGGGTGTGTGGTGGGTGTCTGAGTGTGTTCCTTTGTTCCTTTCAAAACTCAAGAGGTTCATGGCCTCTCCCTCTGGGGGATGTTGACCTTCCACTTCCCCAGCGCTTGTCACCTTGTCACCCTGGGCAGCAGAAGCGGGTTTCTCTAGGAGCCTGACTTATCCTCTTTGAGTGTCTCTCTCATGGTGTGTGGCATCCCTCCACCCAGAGGTCCCGGAGGTCCTCAGGGGTTAAGCATTCAGCAGAGCAAGTGCTCCAGGTGGGCTGCCTCCGCCAGTCCCCCGGGGCCTCTGGGACACAATCCTGACTGCATCGGGCTGTGTCTCACTCCAATCAGATGAGCTGGGAGGTGAGGCATGTGGCTTTCTCCCAGCAATGAGCTGTCTGCCTATGAACGTGACCCCGCAGATGTCTGCCTATCTGCCTTCCTCACACTGTGCCTTGCTTGCCTAGCTCGCAGGATTTCAGGATTTCCAACTGTAACCTGAGGGCCTGCCTGCTCCTTGGGGTCTGGATGGTGAGCCTGCAGTGCCTGGTTGTGGGTGGGGGGGTGGGGGGTGGGTGTGGGAATGAAGGGGGAGGGTGGTTGCAGGAGATGTCTGGTTGCCCGAGAGAATGGATTTGGGGGCAAGCACCCTATTCTTTCTCGGCAGAGCAGGCATGAAGGCAGAACCCACCTGGCCCACCTGCTCTGCCACACCTGGCCAGGTGGACGGGGCCAATCACTTGCCTCAGCGAGTCTCCACCTGGTTGAGTTGTGAGGCTGACATGAGAAAATGCATGAGCAGGACCCAGCAGGTGGCAACGCATGCACGTCTCTCACAGTAGTTGTTTTAGTCTCTGACCCTTCCATTGAGCATGAATGTGCCCGAAAAGAATGAATGGATCTGCTCAGGGAGAGCCCCGGTACTGACCCGCCTCTATGGGGACCTTCGTCTGGCCAGCTCACCTCGAGAGGGAGTTTCAGGGAGAGAACGCCACAGAAGTCTCTCCGCCTGCTGCAAATCGGGGAGCGAACGGCTGTGGTGATGGCAGTGGTGATGGGGAGAGCTAGCACGCTGTACGCCGCTTACGTGGGATAATGCGTTAGCTCCTCACAACACCCTGGGAAGCAGGTGCTGCTACTGCTTTTTGTGCCGGGTGGGGTCCTTCAAGAAGCAGAGGCCTACATGGGCCTTCACCCAAGCCACTGGGACTCTGGGAGCCTTGCTGGCTTGGGGGTGTCTGGTAGGTGTTTGAGTGGCAGAGATTTACAGGGCGGAGTGTCTGTGAAGGATGAAGGAGGCCGCTGCAGGTCTGACAGCTGGAAACAGGAGAGAGGCAGGACAGATGGGGTGGGAAGAGCCTCAGACAGCAGGCAGTGCAGGTCCGAGGACCCTCGGCCAGGCTGATGGAGGCTCCAGCTAAGGGCTCTCCTTAAGAAGGATCAGGTGTCCTGTAGGAATGGGCTGGACTGATACGCCCTCCAGCTCGGTCACTGCTGGGCACAGCCTGGCGGATCCCGTGGCCCTGGCCAGCCTGCCACCAGGCTTCGGTCACGCACATAGGAGCAGGAGGAAGCAGGTCTTTGAAAAAACACCGATGTGGGAGAGACACATCGGTTGGTTGCCTCCTGCATGCGCCCCAACCAGGCCCGGGATCCAGCATACAAGTGAGGTCCATGCCCTTGACTGGGAATTGAACCCATTGCCCCTCAGTGCATGGCCATTGCTCTAACCACTGAGAAAAACTGGCAGGGCTACATGGGGTCTTGAAGGTTGGAGTGAGGTTTGCCCATGGACTTGTGGAAGAACATTCTAGGAAAAGGGACAGTGTGTGCGATACCATGAAGGCAGGAAACACCACAAGGGGAGCTGGGAGAGACTCCGGGGAAGAAGTGCCAGCAAGTGGAGGGGAGGGAGGTGGGGAGTGGGCCAGGAGGGGCCTTGCAGGCCTGGCCAACAGGTGAGATTTATTATATTGATCACACCGGAGCCTTTTCACGGAGCGCACAGAACAGAATCAACAGCACGGGTAGTAATGACTATGCTATAGAGACATTAAGTGTTATAATTATTACTCAGCTTTTTATAGCCAAGTGCTCACTGTGCATCAGGCACTTTTTCCGGGCTTTACCCGAGTCAGTCACTCAGCCTTCAACCAACCCAACACTTCACACTGTGACAGGTGCTTCTTTACAGGTGTGGCCGCTCAGGCCCAGGAACATAGCAGGGAACATGTTTGTCACGGAGAAGAAAAGTGACTGCTCATCTCAGCAACTCATACCTCCTGTCCCTTGCCTCTGAGGTTGGTTTTCACTCAGCGCTTTGGAGTCAGGCTGAGCGTTTCAAAGGTTCTGAGATCCTGGGATGGAAGGCGCCTGCCTCTACGATCCCCATTTGGAACAGTTCAGAGTCTTTTCATTGTCCATGTTGCCTGGTTAATGTCTCTCTGAATGTCACTCTCTCTTACCCTGAGAGGCGGGGTGAGGAATGCGGCAGGAATGCTCTGAGCCACTTCCGGGGGTGGGGGTGGGGGGAGGGGGGCAGCAGATTTGCCTGGGCTCTGGCAGGTGGCTGCCTGGCTGGGGCAGGGGCGAGGCCGGAATCTGAACCCAGTCCACCCAACTGCAAACCCCACTCACCTTCCCCCACTATTCCAATCGTGTCAGTATTAGCATCCCTGCGTTATCAATGAGGAAACAGGCTCAGGGAGGTGGTGCCACTTACCTGAGGCCACACAGCAGGCGCGTGGCCGCAGTGGGGGTGCAGCCCAAGCCTGCCCGACTTGAGAGGCTCCGGGACAACCTTTCCTCCTGGCTCAGCCTGAACTTGGAGGAGGGCACAGGACCTGGAACCAGAGGAATCTTTGTTCTCCGTTTCCCAGGCCCCAACCCCATTGCCCACTCCTAGTTTTGTGGGTCTGGCAGATGGAGACACAAGGAAGGATGTTCTGCTGTTTCTGCTCTTCCTCCCAGGGGAGCCCTGAATCAAAAAATTAGAAGACTGGGTCAGGTCCTCGTGTCACCCTCTTGACCTTGGACACGCCACTCATTTGTAAAGTTGGGGCAACGGGCTGGTCCCCTGTTGGCTTCTCAGGGGAGCTGGGAGGAGGATCAAGCAATGGGAAGGCCCGGAAAAGGCTCTGAACCAGCCAGGGTTGGAGGACCACCAGGGGGCAGTCTGAGCGTTATCATTCTCCCGTTTCCCCATCGCCGTGGCCTCCCCCTCCCCCCAGCTTTCCCGCCGCCTCTATGCTGTGCGGGCCCCTCTCCAGACCCACAGGCCCTGGGCTCCCTGGGTGGCTGGTCTGGCCTGTTGGACCACATTTCTCACAGGTTTCCTGTCCTCGGCCCTCCAACCCTCTCTTGGGGGACCTCCTCCCACCCCGTTCCCTAAGGGGCAGAAACCAGAGAGGATAACCCAGCTGTCTTTGTGACAAAAACCAAAAGTAAACAAAGGCCTATTTACTGAGTACCTGTGACTCGCCAGGCACTTGAAGTATTCAAGCAGCCCTGAGAATTTCCCCGTTTAGTTTTGATGAAAGCGAGGCTCAGGGGGCCCTCCGCTTAGGGACGTGTAGCTGGAAAGGGCGCGCGGTGGTGGTGGTGCGGAAGGGGGGGGGGGCGGGCAGGATTCCAGCCTGGGGCTGTCTCACTCCCTGAGAAGCCAGACCCTTCGCTCCCTCCCATTCTGCACACCCCACTGACCTGCACGTCCTCCTGGTGACCCACGTCCGAGGCTGGCTGGCTGTCCAGGAAGAAGCCAGGATTAACAACGTGGGCTGGGCTGGCTGCCTCTTCCTCCAGGCTCCATAGGATGTGGGAAATGGAGCCTGGGAACAGCTCTGGCCCTGGGGCCCTTTGTCTCAGCCCCACCCCAGGCCTGAGGGAGCTGCCTGCTGGGCCAGGGAGCAGAGGCCTTCATCTGGGCCCGTGCAGGGCCGGGGCTGCGTGGTGTGGGTGGGAAGGGATCCTGCCTTTGGTGTCATAGATGCCATGTGGAGCGGGCTCCATCAGCAACCGGCGTGTGATCTTGGACGGGTCTCAACACCTCTTGCTCGGAGCCTCGGTTTCTTGGTCTATAAAATGGGACCATATCCTCACCTCATTGGGACGAATGAGCCACGGCTTGCAAGTCGTTAAACGGAAAATGCAGGTTCCCTGTTCACAGGTTATTAAGAATTTCAAGGCAGTGGTAGCAGAGCAGACACTAGGCGCCGGGCCTTTGGAAGTGCGGGACTTGGGCGTGCACAGGTGGCCGGAAGCCAGCACCTGGGTTTGGAGCAAAGAGGCGAGTCCCTCCCAGACAGCTCACCCCCTGGGCTCCCGCGCAGTCTGGAGTCCCCAGCTGCGGGGCCCACACCTTATTCGGCGGGGCGCCTGCGCCATCTAGCGGCTCATTGGCGAGCAGCAGCCTCCGCTCACACCCAGCTGGTGCGGCCTTGGTGGGCGTTGGGATGCTTGAGGCACACCTGCCGCTTCCGTTTTAACCCTTCGTCCCCCCTCAGTCACCACAATAGCCTGTCTTTCTCCACATCTCCCCAAGCACTCACCTGTTCTGTGCCAGCTTTATCAGCGAGGGGCTTTGACCCCTTGGACTGGGCAGGCAGTGGGGGGCGAGGTGGTGGGAGGATCGGTGACTCTTAACTTCCAACCCCTTGCCACAAGAATCCTTGCCCGTTTCAGCTGTTCCCATGAATGTGGTTCGGTGGAGGGAGAGGTGGAACAGGACTGGGGGTTCCTATTTCTAGCTCCCATTAGACTGGATGAGGGAGCCTTGACCGGGCTTTGGGACAAGGGTGTGGGTGGGACTGCAGGTGGCAGGCTTCCTGGTGGGGGTAGAGTGATGTGCTGTAGCTGGAGAAACGTGGCGGGGAATGAACTGATGGTTAGATGAAGAGCGGTGGTTCTCAACCTTGGCTGCACATTAGAATCACGTGGGAATCTTTTTAAAATCCTGATTTCTGGGCCTCATCCTCCGGAAATTCTGTTTCTTTGTTATGGGGTGAGGCCACAATATTAGTAACAAAGAAACAGAATTTCTGAAGGATGAGGCCCAGAAATCAGGGTTTAAAAAAGATTCCCAGGTGATTCTAATGTGCAGCCGAGGTTGAGAACCACTGTCTTAAAGCATCCTGCTGCCCGGCCCCACCCTCAGAGAGTCTTCGTCAATTGGCCTGGGGGAGGGAGGGCCCAGGTGTTAGCACTTTTATGCCCCAGGTGATGGTGATGTGCAGCCAGGGCGGAGAACCGTGGCCTAGACCTTCCTGATGCAGGTCACGACCCCAGGTGGGAAGGGCCCCAAGTCCAGGCCCTCTGCTTGGGCCGATGTGTGCGCCTTGCTGGAGGCGGACCCGTGTCCAGCAGCCTTAGATGACCACATGGCAGCACGCGGGAAGTGCAAAGAGGGAAGCAGAGCTGCAGCCCCTACGCGTTCCAATCAGGAGAGGCCGAGGGGCCCAGCGATCAGATTGGAGTATCTCCCGCACGCTGAGACGGGGTGGCCTTCTCTGGCACCCGAGCCTCTCCCCTGCTCTACGTGTTTCCTCATCTGCTCTTTGGAGTCAGAGGACCCCTGTGCCCCTGAACTGACCACAGGTGAGTGAGATTTGTTTGAGGTATGCTCAGTTCCCCTCGTAGGAAGGAAGACTGGGGAAGAGTTTAATCTCTCTATAGAGCTGCGTGCTACCCTAGGCCGTCTCCTTATCTCTCTGAGCTTCAGTGTCCTCACCAGTAAAAACCAGGACTCTGCCTTCCAGAATGTTCTACAGTGAGCATGACATAAGATAATGTCTATGAAGCCCCTGGGGCAACAACACCTGGCACATAGTAGAGGCTCCATAAATTGCTTTCCCTCCAAGAATGCCACTCTCAGGTCTGGGGAGGCCCAGACCCACGGGTTCACCAATATCGTCATTTGCTGCTCAGAGGCTGAAGTCATTTGCTCAGCCTCTGGACTCCGGGGAGTGGGGGTGGGGGTGGGGGCTCAGCAGGAGGTGGTGGCAGCCTCTTTATCTCCGTGTCCTCAGCCACACCCGCGAGGTTCCTGACCGTCCACAGGAGAGGGTCTTGGGAGTGGGGGGGGGAGCTTGTTGGAAGGGAGGTGCTGAGAAGAGTTTCCTCTTCAGGATGATGCATTTGCACGTGGCCCTGGGATTTGCATCTGAATTGGATGTTTGCTCGGGACCTCCTAAGTACTAATAATTAGATGCAAATGAATGGTCTGGCCTTCGCTTTTTACAACTCACCTCTCCTGCCCAAAGGACTCAGGGAAGACGTGACGATTAAGAGTGTAAGAAATACTTCTGTTTATTGGTTAGAAGATGGTATAAAATTACAGTGATTTGCAGGCTTTCTGGCAGGGACATGCAGTG
Source organism: Myotis lucifugus (assembly GCF_000147115.1). NCBI lineage: Eukaryota > Metazoa > Chordata > Mammalia > Chiroptera > Vespertilionidae > Myotis > Myotis lucifugus. The sequence continues at coordinate 480,113 of NW_005871381.1, forward strand.
CTGGGCTCTAGCAGGAGATGGAGTGGAGACATGGACCCCTGGGCATCAGCTCCCTTCCTGGGCTCTTAAGGGATGGGTCCGACCAGCACAGATGCCAGTGAGAGAGGATTACTGGTCCTTGCCTCCAGGAACAAAAGGAAGGGGCGGTTTGGGTGGTCAGACAATGCCATGCTCAATAACTCAGTCCTGCCCTCCGCAGGTCAGGTGCTGGCCCTCCCACGCTAGTCACGGTAGATTCACATCGTTCCGAAGAACGCTCATTCTTCCCACCGAAGGGAGGGAAACAGGCACATTGGTTTGGGAGGCCATCAGAGGATGGAGGGCGTTTGGCTCAGGCCACCTTGCTTCCAGACACATCGAGGTCTGCTGCACTGTAAGCAGAGGGCGGGGGGCGCGCAAGCAGACACACACGTGTGCAGTACAGTCTAAGCTCAGGCAGAGGGGCCGTCCCCGGGGCGGCGGTGTGACGAGATGAGCATGCTTCCAATTTCATCTTGTCTCTCTCAGGAAGAGGGAGGAGGAAGAGCTGGCCATCAGAGACCGGGCCACGGGATGCTGGGCTCCATAGGAAGTCTTCGGCGGAGAATTCTTCCCAAGTACAGAAGGTGTTTCTGTCCCAGAGTCAGTGTAAAACCAGGAGGGCAGATCAAGGTGTGAGGTTGGTGGTTTAGTCCAATGTCTCTGAGAGCCGGATGGCTGTGTCTGCAGTTACATGACGTTTTGGAACAGCTGGAGGGACCTCATGATGTTGTCATCCTGGGGAGGGGTGAGGGGAGAGAATGGTTAGAATTCCTGAGAAGCTCCGTATCTGGGGATCAAACCTCCAGCGTGGGTTTCCTGGGCAGAAAGACCTCTGCAGGTGTTAAGGCAGAAATAGAATATCAGGGACTAGCTATAGTTATAAGAAATATGAACCATGATGGCCTCATTCTGATTAAAGAAAGGACATTCTAACCTGGCTGGGAGTTGTACAGCCTCAGGACCTGGGAGTCAACCTTGGACCCGGGAGTCAACTTTGGAATGAGATCCATTTTCATTCAAGAACTGCCTAGTATCATGGAAAGATTAACAACCTTGTTGTCCAATGGAGTTCTGCCCCAGCCCTCACTGCCTCCTTCCCCACACCTGTGATTCCTAAACTCAGGCTTAGGAGTTACATGTAATCTTTGTCCCACCCAATATAAGCAGCTGGCTTATGTGTGTGTTTGCAGAGCAGATTTTTGTGGGTGACCTGCTGCTCTCCCTTACTGCTGGAATTATTGGAATAAACACTCATATATGATTCAACCCTGTCTCTACTTGATTGGCTCAAGCAGTGATAGGTAGCCTGGACCCATTGGTTGTCTGGTTTCAAAAGGGCGTGAGAAACGAGGAGTGAGGGCTGGGGCCCAGAAAACAGGCCACTCAAGGCAAGGAGCGCCTTCTCTGGCCTTAAGGAATTGGGAAGGAGCCAGTTAACCAGTGAACCAGGGAGTGTTGCTTCTTTTAAGAAGCGCCAGGCAATTGCATTTTATCAAATGATTTTCTACATCAACCCCACATATGGAGTCTCTGGGGTGGAACCGTGAGATGTACATTTTCCGGATCATCCCGGGCAGCTGTCATGCACACTGTGGTTTGAGAGTCTCAGCTTTAGTTATTTTCCCAGCGATTCCCCTGTTGTCCGGGCAGTGGGTCATCATGCCAGAGGCAGGTAAAAAAATGATGGTGTCGCCCACGTGGGAAGCCTGTAGTCTCACAGAGACCCCCCTGGGCTTGCCCATGCCCCCCTGCCCCTCTCAGGCTGCCTGGCTCAGCCCGCTTGGCCGAGACCAACCGCAGATCACTCCGGGGAGTGGCGATGGTTGGGATTCTGACTTGCTGCCGGTGGTATCAGTGGCTCTGACTTGAGGGGTCACAGTTTGTCATTCTCTCCCTCCCGCAGGTCGCCAAGCCCCGGTTTTCCTTCCCCGATTTAGAGACGTGGCCTGAGATCTCTCCTCACCTCCTGACAGGATTCGAGAAATTCATCTAACGTCACGATCCCGTCTTTATTTTTGTCCATTTTCTGAAAGACACGAGAGGAAGCACTTGAAAGAACCTGGCATTCTGCATTCCAGAAGCGGCCCTTTACTCACCAACGCTGCCCCGAGAAGGACGGTGGTTTGTCACCGGCCGAGAACTCCACCGGGCCCTGGGGAGAGCACCTGACACCAGGAGCATCCTTACAATGAAAGACACGCTCCGGACTCTCATCACTTCATCACCGGCCCCGCCTGCTGACACCCTCACGTGTCTCCTGCCATCTTCCAGCCTGGACATGAGAGCTCTACTTCTGTCACTGTCACTCTGTGACCCTGAGTGAGTCTCTCAGCCTCTGTGAACCTGCTTTTCCCATCGGCCAAGTGAGAGGATTCGACTAGCGTGACTCTGGCGTTCTCTGATACTCTACCGCTAGGTGCGTTTTAACTAAAATGCCACGGGGACCTTGCCATCCTTCTACTCACGGATTAACAAGGATCAAGTCTTCTACCTGAAGACCTCCCAGTCCATCCACCGCAGTTCCCAAGCCCATTTCCCTCGCTCTCTAGACACCCGTGCTCACCACCTGCACACATGTGCTCACACCTGCACACATGTGCTCACCACCTGCACACATGTGCTTCATGACGTCTTCCCTGTGGACTCGGAGCCCCCAAGAATCTCATGGAACTGAGAGGGTGCACGATCCCACGGGTACTTCCCTGTGTTCTTCTGTAGTGTCTACTCGCCTGCTTAACGAGATCACCCATTCCCGGAGAGCAATCCCTTTGTAATTCTTTCTGTTCCCTACTGTGTGCGGGACAGGGTTGGACACCAGCCACTGCTCAGACGCTGTGGGCTGACCGGTCTCAGCTGAGCTCGCGCTCCCGCCCAGGTGTGTACACTTACCTGGAAGAAGACGTCCACGTGCTGCCTGGGGGTGTCCTCCTTGAGCACGGGGTACGTGTATTTCCCCATCATGTCGTAGATGGCCTTGACGATGTCCATCATCTCCTGCACAGGGACACGGAAGCACAGGGTGGAAACCCTGAGGTCAAGCTCTTCTTAGGTGATGGTTTGGGGCTCCTCATCCCCCTTAGGAATGAGAGTGATTACAAGGACCTTCTTTCGCTGGGGAGGGGAGTTAGAAAGCAGACCAGCAGGGCACCTCCTCCCACAGAGGACAGTGGGAAATTCCCTTTGCCTCCAGAAGCCCTTGGGTAGTAGTTGCCTTTTCTTGAGCGTTACCCTCCGTGAGGGTTAATGTTGGGATTGGGGTGGACCTGTTTATGTACCGGTCAGCCCACACTCCGTTTCTGGAAGGCCCTCTCCCCACTCTTTAATTCCTGGGTGGCTGGATTTGTACCCGGTGACCTGTCCCTGTGGCCACAAGTGACCCTGACCACAGCTGACTGCAGCAGAGGTGGACAGCTGACTGAGGCTGAGCTACTCGGTATAGTGTTCTATACGTGCTGCTTTATAAAGTGACTTCCCCAATGCAATGCATCATACACGTTCTCCATCGTGTTACTCTTGCGTGATGTTAGCTGGCCACCTGGGTTTCCACGGTATGTAGTCACTGGAATTCAGGTAACACACTTGCTATCGGGGATATTAGGGTTTTCCCATTTTGGGGGTTGTTCAACAATTTATCTTCAGCCTCTGGGACACCTAATAAGCCCTCAAATATGTGTTGGGCAAAGGCATGACTGAATGAATGAGGAATAAAACACTGGAGGGAACCTTGCAGGGCTGAGGTGAGGGTTGGTGCTCAGGAAGCAGATGTTATGGATGCTACATCCAAGCTTCAACCAAGATGCTGGGCACAGTAGATACCCACGTGCGTTTTGAGGTGGACCTGAGGGCCTTTCACTGGCTAGACCAGTGGTTCTCAACCTTCCTAATGCCGCGACCCTTTAATACAGTTCCTCATGTTGTGGTGACTCCCAACCATAAAATTATTTTCGTTGCTACTTCATAACTGTAATTTTGCTACTGTTATGAATCGTAATGTAAATATCTGATATGCAGGATGTATTTTCATTGTTACAAATTGAACATAATTAAAGCATAGGATTAATCACAAAAACAATATGTAATTATATATGTGTTTTTCCGATGGTCTTAGGCGACCCCTGTGAAAGGGTCGTTTGACCCCAAAAGGGTCGCGACCCACAGGTTGAGAACCGCTGGGCTAGACAGACACCACATGGACTCCGAGGCTCCAAACGTGTCAAGCAGTGAAGGTTCAGAAATTATTTGTGACCATTTCTTTAGAAATGGCTGCACCCACGCTCACCCCCTTCTGCGGGTTTATTGCAAAATAGGTTGTGGCCCATATGATCCAACTGTGGTCTCCTCTTCGCCCCCAATCTCCCTTTTCTCTTCAAGGAGAAAACTGCAAAACTATTCCAACTTTTGGCTCTCACTGTGGCTGTTCACCTGTTAAAATGCAAGCTCCCCTGGGAAGAGTAATTCTACACTGAAACAAACCACTTCTACCCACTTAGAAATCCGCATCGAATGTGTGTGAGCCAGTGAGAATGAATGGATCTATTTAGCCCTTTCTTAGTGCCTGGGAAAGGGGCAGCGTAGGGCAACGGGGAGGGCAAAGGAGAACTTCTTCGTTTTGCCGGACACCAGCTCTGTTCGCCCCAAAGCAGATCCCTCCTCACTGGGACACCTTCCTCACCATGACTGGGCTGTTTCCTATTTCATGAGATGCCTTCTGGTGGCCCCTCACGCCCTTGGCCTCAGCCCGCTCACCTCTTTGTTTATGTATCCATCCTTATTGATGTCATACAAGTTAAATGTCCACCTTAGCTTCTCATGGACGGTTCCTCTCAGCAGGATCGACAGAGCGGTTACGAAGTCCTGAGAAGTGGAAGAGGCATGAGTGACAGTAACACCAAGCCGTCGGCTGGGGTGCAGCTCTGTCTGTGGGTCCGGCTCTTTGACTGATTTGACACCATGGTGTCTCCCATGGCCTCTGTCCCCAGAAGGATATGGCCAAGCTCAGTGAAGAGCAGCGGCTCCCCCCCCAACCCCCCCTTATTCCCCTCCCTGCCCCACTTTTTGGGAAGGAGCCCCCTTGGGGAGGAATGGAGCTCTGTGCCTGCTGATACCTCCAGACACAGGCCACAGCCTCCCTGGAACTGCCTCCTCCCACGGCTGCGGTGATTGTGTGGGTGGTGGCATAGGCTAGAGCAGTGGTTCTCAACCTTCTGGCCCTTTAAATAGTTTCTCATGTTGTGACCCAACCATAAAATTATTTTCGTTGCTACTTCATAACTGTCATGTTGCTGCTGTTATGAATCGTAATGTAAATATCTGATATGCAGGATGGTCTTAGGCGACCCCTGTGAAAGGGTCGTTCGACCGCCAAAGGGGTCGCGACCCACAGGTTGAGAACCGCTGGTCTAGTGGCTAAGAGCGTGGACTCTGGGAACGTCCTACTTGAGTTCAAATCCCTCCTTTGCTGTGTGATCTTGGGAAAGGCAGGCGGCCTTACTTCCCTCTTCTGCAACTAGTAGTACATACTAGCCCCTACTCTGCAGGGCTTTTGTGAGGGTTCAGGGAACTGATACACGAGAAGCACTAAGCACAGAGCCTGCGTGTGCTCGCTCCGTGTGCACGGGGGCTACCAGACTGCCACCGTCGGTCCCTCGAGGCCCTGAGCTCTGGAGGCAGGGCCGGCACCGCTTCTCTCTCTATCCAGGAAATGCTTGTTAAACGGATGGTGGTTTTTTGTCTTCCCTGAGGGCATCTGATGACCAACCCTTTCCCCAACACCCCGTGACTCAGAGCAGAGGAGACGGGGACCCGGGGAGTCCCAGAGACACACGCACCTCGAACTTCACGGAGCCGGTCTGGGTGGTGTCGAAGGCGTGGAAGAGGTAATGGGCGTACGTGCTGGCATCTGCAAGGCAGAGGAGAGGCAGGTGAGGGGAGCAGGGTGCCGGAGCGGGCTGAGAGCACTTAGGACAACAAGAAAGAGAAGAGGGTGGTGCTGGGGGATGCAAAGGAGACGCTATGGAGTGGCAAGCCCACAGGCATGAACCGGATCCGCCTGGCTCTCCTGGGGTTCAGGTGGGAAGTCCTGGCGAGAGCCGAGACAGGCCCTTGCCCCTGCACCTAGCCACCCCCAGAGACAGACCCCCCTGCCTGGCTGTGTGGTTCTTGGCGGACGAATGACAGTGACCGGATGGGGACGCTCTTCTGATTGGCAGTGCTCACTGCTGTGTGGTCCCGAGTGAGGCTTGGCCTCCCCGAGACGCAGCTGCCGCATCGGGAGGAGCACCTGCTTTCTAGAGCCGTGCCGGGCCTTCATGAGGGGGCCCTGTCGCCCTCCCCCCTCCCGGAGAGGGACCCTTTCCAGAGCTCTTTCCTGCTAATGCTTTCCCAAACTCCACATCGTGTAATAAGGGAAGCATCTTGGAGAAGGGAGGCTGCTTCTCAAAAACGGAGCTGGGCCCGGCTGGTGTGGCTCAGTGGTTGAGCATCGACCTATGAACCAGGAGGTCACGGTTCAGTTCCTGGTCTGGCCACATGCCCGGGTTGCAGGCTCGATCCCCAGTGTGTGTGTGTGTGTGTGTGGGGGTGGGGGGGTGGGGGGGGGAGGGGTGCAGAAGGCAGCAGATCAAGGATTCTCTCTCATCATTGATGTTTTTCTCTCTCTCTCTCTCTCTTTCTCTTTCTCTCTCTCTCTCTCTCTCTCTCCCCCTCTCTGAAATCAATACAAATATATTTTAAAAAAAGAAAAGGGAGCCAGGCAGGGTCTTTCCCAAGGTGGACTCACCTCCGTGAGGGAAGAACTGTGCGTAGATCTGCTTGAATGTTTCTTCATTGACCACACCACTCGGGCACTCCTGCCGGAAGGGGACAGTCAGCGGGGGTGTCTGAGGTCCGCCCCCAGAGCAGGAGACTGGGCCCAGCCTTGGGGTCTAGGGTTCCTTATGATCTCTAGATCCGAAGAGGCAGGGAGGGGTTGGGGGAAGGTCCGGGGGAGGAGCAGCCCCACCTTAGGACCGAAGCGGCTTTGCAGAATGACGAGACTTCCTCAGAGAATGGGCTGGGAGGAGGAAGCGTTTGGACTCTGGGAGGAGAAGGACTTGGGTTGGTTCCTGGCTCAGCCCCTTCTAAGCTTTGTGACTTTGAGTCAGTCTCTGACCCTCAGTGTCCTTCGCTGTAAAATGGGCCTAACAGGATCTTCCCAACAAGACTATCGTGAGGTTCAGTACCCGAAATAAGCGGTGAATGAACACGCTGGCTTTCAGGCTTATGTATCAGTGCCGCCAGCTGGGTTAGCAGCCCCTAAACCCCACTGTTTCTGAGGCACCAACCATAGAGTGTGAACGGGTTATGCTGAGCTGGAACCCATCCTGCCTGGAGTCCTTCTTTCCCGCCAGGCGGCCTTGCCTCACGTGCCCTTTATAGAACCGACCTCCCTCCTTTCACAGCGACACCGATGGGGGAACTCTGGACAGACCCCCGGGGCATCTGGGAGAGCTCAGCCCCAGGGGAGCCCGGCGGGGCCTCCGGGGGCCAAGGGTCTTACGTTTTTGAAGCCCCGATAGAGGACCTGCAGCTCCCTCTTGGTGAAGTTCGTCTGGGCCTCCAGCTGCTCCAGGCCCTCAGGCCGGTGGCAAACCATGGTCATCTCCAGCTCGTCTTCAATCTTATCTGGAACCAGAGGAGTTGGCATTGGGATGCTGACCGGGGGTCGCTGTCAGACCAGTCGGGGCTGTCTCCAGGGTCGTGACCTGGGACACAGGGCCGAGGGCCGGGACCACCCTGCAGAGGACCTTCCTGCCTGGATCCCTGCCCGGTCCCTGTCTGTCTCACCACCATCCATGTCTCCAGGTCAGACCCCAGGGGAGGAGCTCGGTGCTGGAGAGAAACACATTCCCAGTGAGGCTGACAGCGGTGGTGCTAAAAATAAGCCCGCATGGAAACATTCCCCTTTCTTTTGAAATGATTTCTTTGCATATTCAATGCGCTGCGCACTGAACATCGGAATATTCTAGAGACACAGGTAAGTGAGCAGATGGATCCACACCCTCCAAATAACAAAGGGAAACAGCCTATCAGAAAAGCATAGATTAGCCCGGCTGGCGTGGCTCAGTGTTTGAGCATCGACCTATGAACCAGGAGGTCACGGTTCAATTCCCCGTCAGGGCCCAGGCCCAGGTTATGGACTGGATCCCCAGTGTGGGGCGTGCAGGAGGCAGCCGATCAATGATTCTCTCTCATCATTGATGTTTCTGTCTCTCTCCTTCTCCCTTCCTCTATGAAATCAATTAAAAAAAATAAAAGCATGGAGTAAACTCTCACCATTTTGGACAACTAGAGAAAGGCTAGCACGATCCAGCAAAAAGTTCAAATTACAGCATGAATATAAATTTAAAAATAGGGATGTATTTTACAGTATCGTTTTGTAATATTTACTAGCTGGCCTGACATCATGGGAACAGGACTGAAATGGGAGCTACTTTATATACATGAAAGCTTCTAACGCATTGACGGGCTCTCAAAATCGCTGTTTTAAGGGGCAGTTTAACCACAGTGCCATCTCATTTTGCACCAGTGATGTAAAAGGTGTCCGTCAATTAAAGGAGAACTCTGCCCACCTCCTGTCGAAGGATCACAAACCCAAACAGGCGGAACTCTCGTCGTCTTTCCATCCCAGAGGGTGAGTGAGTGTTTCCTCTGGGCGCTGCCAGAATGCTTTCTATGAATTTACTCCCATCAAGAATCAATTACCATCTAACCTTTCCTGCCCATCGTTGTCATGCAGGCGTTACCAAATCCATATATTGAACGTGCAAGTCTGGGCTGGCGAGAATAGTGGCGAGGTGGGCAGCTGCGGGGAACGGACCCCACCCTGGCACACCCCGCGGCCACGGAGAGTGAGGACGGGCGGGGTTTCTCCCTGAGAGAGCAGGTGAGCCGTGCGTGACTCTGTGGGCATCACTCTAGTCAGTGTCTGCCTCTTTGCACCACTTTTCCTTTTGCTACTTGGATTTCAAGAGGAAAGGGATCCATCCAAGTGAGTTTGAATCTTGCAGCTTCCCCCAAGGGAACGGGCGTTTGGCTGGGTTTCCAAGGGAGAGGCCGAGGAATTTGGTGACAATTCCTTGTCATCATCTCTCTTATGTGCCTGGCAATACATATCACCGTGTCCTGCTTGGGAGCAGGACAGATTAGTCAACGTAAGTAAGATCCTCTGTTTAGACAACATGGCCGCAGTGGCCAATTTCCTTGTAACTCTCACAGAGCCTTTAATTGTTATTATGTTTGCAGCTAACAAGTAGCAATTACAAACAAGCAACAAACCCCCACATAAATCTAATTCAGAATGCTCATATTTTCTTTAGCTCATTTTAAAATACAAATCAAATTGTTGGTTTAAATCGCCTGGCATTAGATTCAATTGCAATTTTACGTAAAAATGCACAGAGAGCCCTGGCCGGTGTGGGCTCAGTTGTTTGGAGCGTCGTCCTGAAAGGTTTGATCCCAGTCAGGGCTCATGCCCGGGTTGCAGGCTTGATCCCCAGTAGGGGGATGCAGGAGGCAGCCAATCAATGTTTCGATCTCATTTCTCTCTCTTTCTCTCTCCATTCCCCTCTCTCTAAAAATCAATTATAAAACGCACAGATATTTAACATTGAAAAGAGGCAAAAGTTATGTTAAAATGTAAGTAAGGAAGATACAAATGTATTTTTGGAAGAAATGGTGTATTTTTGAAGGTGTCTAGTATACCTTTCCCCATTTATCTTACCTAGAAGCTTAATGATATTTTTACAAGATCGTCTTCTTTCTATTCAGCTCCTGACTGAATTCCTCCTGAGTCTGAGAGTCTGACTCAGAAACTGCACTTGCCTGCCATCTCTTTTTATTAAAAATGCACTAAGTAGTTATTGAAATACCAAATATTAAACCCATTAAGGTAGAACTGGACTTTATTAACAAATGATTAGTTTGCTGTCTGGGCAGCGGGATCAATTCCCATATCAAACGGATTCTGTAACACCTGAACAGTCGGGCATCGCCTGGCGAGCTTTTGTTTTATTTTCCTTTCCCGCCACCCTCTCCTTGTCAGGCTGCGGTGACAGCAGCTACGGAGGGAAATCCATGTCTCTGGACTGGAGATGCTGGAAGCAGCCTGCACACGGGCAGGCGGGGCTTAAACCCGCGGCTCTCGGTTCTCTTACTGTTAATTAGTAAGAACTCGAGTTCACACAGCAATCCAGTCAGCATACACACACATAGAAGCAAGAGTTTTATGGAATCATTCTTTCCCCCATTAATGTGCTATTTTCAACTTTAATCTCTTTCTTTGTAAATCTGTGCCGAGTGTGACCCTCCTGTGCCATGACGGGCAAATGGAAACGACTAATTGGCCTACACTTGAGGCAACCTTGGAGCGGGGAAGCATTCCTGCGTCTCACTCCAGCTCTCTCCTCCCTTTCCTGGGATGCCTCGTGGCTTGGCCACTGTACGTACACTCTGCAGACACTGGGAAGGGGCCTCAGGGGTTTTTGCACCCTCCTGTTGGCCCCGGAGAGTCCCTGGGTGGAGGAAGAGGAAACAGCATTAGTAGGTGGGGGGCCTGCTTGATGGTTCTTTGGAGGTTCGTTAAGAGTCTCCGAGGCCAAACGTTGCTTGTTGTTATTATTTTTGTTATTAAAAATAATAACGAGCCAGTTCCCAAGATTGAGCGTGGATGGTAGAAAATTAACCTAGAGATGAGCAAACCTGTTTGTCAAGTACTTTTAATTTGTAAAATGTTTTCATGCCCGTAAGCCACTCAACCCTGTGTGTGGTGGGGAGTGGGGGACCATTGCCTTCTCCATGCGAACATCAGGGAGATGGGTGTCCTGACACATAAAGAGTGCTCTAAGCAGGAGCACCTTCGAAAGCGATGTACCATCTCTCACTGGGGGTAGTGAAAAGCAGATCGAATAACCAACTGCAGAGGATGCAGAAGGAGAGGCTGGAGAAGATGATGCAGAGGAAGTGGTCCTGACATCTGGGGGTCACAGCCCTTCCGAGTGTGGGATGAAAGCTTCGGGCCCTCAGAAAAGGGAAGGCTCTGCCGCATGGCATTGTGCCTTGAGTTCTCTCAGTGACTTCCTGTCTCTCTCACCCCCACGGAGCCCAGGTGAAGGGCTGGCACAGGTGACCTTCCATTAAGTGGCTTCTCCTGAATCCCAGGCCTGCTGTCATCGACAGCTGGTGACAGACCTGGACCCAGAGTCCCGCCAGCCAGGCCTCTTGTATAGATCTCGCTTCCACGTGTCCCTGCAACGGCTTCTGCTTCCCTTGAGCACAAATTGCAAATGGGCTTGTAGCCAGCCTTCCAGTGGGTCTGCCCCCAGCAAGCTCTGGCCTGTGTACAAGTCAGACCCTTAGACTATGAGGAGCAGGAGGACCCACGCCTTTGGTCTTCTCCCTGGTGAGGCGCCTCCTCTGTCAGGCCCATGACCATGGCCATGACCATCTCCTTCTCCCTGGATGGAAAAATAGTTTCTCCATCCTGCAGTCTCTGGCTGGACTTCATACCCACCCAAGCAGTTTTGAGGTTACAAAGTGGTGTCCCTTGGCGTGAACACAGCCCACAGATAGGTCTTGTTCGGCCTATAACATGTGCTATAATTTTTTTGGAATGCATTGCCAAGATTTTCCTTGGGAAATGGGATTATCGGAAGCTTCGGTCTCGAGTTGTCACAAGGCAATTGTTTCCTGGAGCTGAGCAGTGGCTGTCCCCTCCAGTTCACCTACGTCAGCTATGCCGCCTTCCTGGCCCCGGAGGCATTTCAGCTTTTGGCTCCTGACCTGTGGTACACACCCTCACACCTGCCTGCCTTTCCCCTGCCTCACCCGACTCCGTCTACCTAACCTTCTCGCTCCCTCACTATTTGCTTAACACATTCCACGTTGTTCCACAAATGGATTGAAGCAATTATATGAAATAAATATAATACAATAATAAGAGGTAAAGTAATAAGAAAAACAGCCTCAGAAAATGTGGATTCGATTAGGAGGTCAAGACCACAGGGACCAAGAGAACACAGAAATTCAGGTCATTTGTTCTATGCAGTTACTACACTTGAGCCACAAATTGGCGCTGAGCTCTTATATATGTTTTATTGCCCAGGAGAGGAAAACATATCCGATGCTTCGGGGAGCAGAGCTTTCCTCATAAGTTGTCTCTAAAAGGATGTTTCCAACGGTTTCCGTGCAGGTGGGGTCTGTGAACACGGGGTACAGAAAGTCGGTGAGCGAGAAGACTTCTTACAAAACCTGAATACTCGGTTAAATAGCTCTTCCTTTGAAAGTAATGTGGCCAAGGAGTCAAGTTAGTTTAAGCTTTTTTACCTCTCTGATACTGGTAATACCACCAGGCGATGTCTAGGAAAAAGTAAGAAAACATTTTACCAAATCCATTCATCAAAAAAGCAAAACACACTTTCATTTTCCAGGGAGCGTCCGCTCCGAGGGAGTCCAGGTCACCGTCCAGCTCGACCCAGGCCAAGAGGTGTTGCAGGGGAGCTGGGCTGACCTCTCCCCAGCCTTTCCCCACCGTGAGAACAGGCAAGAGCGATGGGTCAGCTTGCAGTGCCCGCGGCTCCCAGCAGGGGGCTCACTGAGCATGCCCGCAGCCATGCAGCCATGCAGCCGGAAGAGAGATGGGATGGCATGGGGCAGAGGATGCGCGGATGTGGATGGGTCTCGGAAATACCTGCGCGTTTGCTTGAAGAGTGGCTCAGAGATACCCTCCACAATGGAGGCCCCATTGCCCCTCTCCGCTACTTGGTGATTTGAAGCCGATTCTTTAACAACAATCCATGAAGTATCTACTATACGTACCGGGAGGGGCAAAAGTACGTTTACAGTTGTCCCACCCTATGTATCAGTGAATGAAATAACTCTGTCCCCTGCTCTCATGGAGCTTACAATCTACAGATCTCGTCCCTTTTCAGGCTGTAAGTAACAAAGATGCAAAAAAGGAAAAGGGCCCTTAAAAAACCCAACTAGCACATTAGGACATGCGAGCAGAGTGGAGGCGGGTTCCCCGTGATGCGGAGAATAAAACAAGACAAAACATCAGCCCTAGAAAATCCTCATGGCAGCGTGGAGTGCGGGCCCCAGGTCCCAGAGAGTGGGACACAGGGGCTCTATTTGCTGCTCCCCCACTGGGAGTCTACCCGGGGATCGGCCTGGTTTTCCTCTGCAGGCCATTACTTGAACTTCCTCCTGTCCTGCCAGTGCCTCGAACAAGACTGTGGAAGGCAGCCCAGCCGCCACCTTAAGGGTGTTTTAGTCACTCCCACCTACAACCCCGACAGGAGCGACTTCATTTCCTGCTGCCTCCCAAAGTGGTGCTGTCGGGGGCATCCAGGGGTAAGTGTTTCTGCTCTTGTCTGCCGACATGAATTTCATACAAGAGACTTATTTTGCTGGACTTAGTTGCCCTCTTCTACCCCTCTGCATAAGTAGCACTGGTATTTATTTTTTCGAATAGACTTTCTTTTGAGAGCAGTTTTAGGTTTACAGAAAATGGGGAGAGTTCCCACACACCCAGCCTCACCGTGTCCCCTATTATTAACATCTTGCTTTGGTCTGACATATGTGTTACAATGGAAGAAACAAGATAAATAGTTTATTTTTAACTGAAGTCCATAGTTTACATTAGCCGTCACTCTTCCCACGGTACAGTTCTATGGGTTTTGACACAAGTATAATGCCCTGTATCCTGCAGAACAGATTCACTGCCCTAAAAACCCGTCAGGAGCATTTTCGTATGGACTGGGCTTCTCTGGCACGCCAGGGAGGAAGGAAGGACATCCTGTCTGCTCATACGGAGCTCTCTCAGGCTGGTACACACACAGACCAGGGATTACAAACTCAGATGTAAGGATGGGAGCGTGACTTGCAGCGGTCTGGGAAGACAGAAATTGGACAGTGCTATTGGGGCCAAGCCTGGAGGGGCCACAGAGCAATGGGCCTGACCCCCTGGACTCCTTATTCCTTAGGCATTTGCTAATTCTTAAAGGATAGTTCAAGAGAAATTAGGCCAAAGCCAGAAGGTCGCAGAGCCAAACAGAGTTTTCCGCGGGCTCGCCAAGGCAAATGGAACACCTTCAATACAAGAGAGCCATCGCCCAGTAAAAGCCAAACCCCAACTAAGTGCTGCTTGCAAGCATAAGGGCACAGGAAAGGTCAAAGTGAGAGGATGGAAAACGATACAGGATGCAAACCCAAATCAACAAAAGCCTACATGGCTCTTTCAACACCAGATATCAGAGACTTTCAGGCAAGACACTTGCTAGAGAGGAAGAGAGAGCTTTCGTAAGATTCAACGATTCTAAGTTAGTGTGCACTAATAATACAGCTTCAAAATACACATAAGGGCTGACAAAACTAAAATGAGAAATAGCAAATTCACAACCATAGCTGGACATTTAAAAGCACCTCTCCAATAACTGATAAACAACAAAAAATCAGTCAGGGACAGGAGATGTGAGCAACGCAGTTAACACACTTGGCCTCATGGACACGCACAGGGCTCTTTCCCCAACAGTCACAGGGTGCCGTGCGTCCTTCCCAAGTGCACATAGAACATTCACCGAAACGACCCTTCCTGGGTCATAAAGCCAATCTCGACAAAGTGCAAAGACTTGAAATTGTGCAGGGTGTTTTCTGTCCAGAGCGGAATTAAGCAAGAAATCAAGAGCAAAAAGAGCCCTGGCTGGCGTGGCTCAGTTGGTTGAGCATCCTCCCATGCCCTGAAAGGCTGAGGTGCGATTCCCAGTCAGCCCACATCCCAGGTTGTGGGTTTGGATCCCCGGTTGGGGTGTGTGCAGGAGGCAACCAATCAATGTTTCCCTCTCACATCGATGCTTCTCCCTCTCCCTCTCCCTTCTCCTCTCTCTAAAAATCAATAAAAATGTATTTAAAAAAGAAAGAACAAGAGGAAAATGAGGAAATCTCAGAATGTTTGGAAATCAAGCAGTATGGTTCGAATTCCCAAGTTACCCATGTATCCAGAAAGAAATCCCATGGAAATTAGAATGTATTTTGAACTAGATGATAATGAAAACATGGCATATCAAAACTGTGGAATGCTACTGAAACTCTACCTAGAAGGGAGTTTAAGAGATCCTGATATACTTGAGCTACAGATAACTTAGGTGACCGTGTGCATACATCTGAATGCCATGCTTCCTCGTGATACCACATTCCTAGTGTCGCCAGTGGTCCATTTTCAGTGCTGCCTAAGCTGTGTTGCTTCCATTGGAGATTACATCAGTGATGGCAAGCTGGCACCTGAAAATGTCACCTTTGCTCTCCCCTTAAAGATGTTGATTGGTTTGTTCTGGAAGGGTTTAGCACCATCTTCCTTTTTTTTTTTCTTCTTTTTTACTGCTTAAAGTATTACAAAGGTATTACATATGTGTCCTTCCCCCCCTCCCCCCGCCCTTGACAATCCCCTGGCCTCCCCTACCCCCCAGTGTCTTATGTTCATTGGTTATGCTTATATGCATGCATACAAGCCCTTCGGTTGATCTCTTACCCCCCTCCCTCCTGCCCCCCAACCCTCCCTGGCCTTCCCACTGCAGTTTGACAATCTGTTTGAGGCAGCTCTGCCTCTGTATCTATTATTGTTCATAAGTTTATAATGGTCTTTATTGTCCATGAATGAGTGAGATCATATGGTATTTTTCCTTCATTGACTGGCTTATTTCACTGAGCATAATGCTCTCCAGTTCCATCCATGCCGTTAGCACCATCTTTCTGATACCCCAATATAATGGGGTGAAGATCCTTGTTGGTGCCCATGTGGAGCAGAGACGGGAAAGAATTCTGTTTGGTCCTGAAGGGTAAGGGTAACCTGGAGGCGGAGGCTCCACGGCCCACACCAGCACACACGGCTCCTCAGCTCTGAATGTTATAAACTAACAACACGTCCCGGGAGCACTGAGCCGAGCCTTGATAACGATTTCCTGAGTGTTCCAGACATTTTTTTTAGTTTTCTTGGTTCAATAAAACTCAACTCATTTTTGCTCCAAGCATTTGTTCTCTTTATCTTGAAACCCTCCTGCCTCTTTTAAGCAAAATTAAATTTATACATTCCTCATTCATTCCCACCTCAGTCCTCAACATGCCCTAAAAAAAAAAGTCCTATAAAAAAATCTGTGAGTACTGCTACTTCCATTAGATGGGAGGTTTTCAAGATCAAATGATTAAAAATTTTCCATACACAGTGTATTTCAGTTCTCTGACCTCTCTCCCCAAGCGAGGGTGTGTGGGAAGGGATGTTGGATTTACCTTGCAACTTCTTGGGAGGGTAGTGATGGAAACGTAATGAAATTATTGAAAGCCCACAAAGTCACTGCCCAGTTTCTGACAGCAATCACAATCCTGTTGTGTAACAGTCACACATTTTTCACCGAGACCGAGAACACAGAGACACTCCTGGGAAGGAAGTGAGGCATGTAGAGGCCAGGGCTGGCAGAGAGAAGGAGCCCACACATTGTTGCAGGAGGAGGAGGAGCAAGGCCAATACGTGAGGGACCCACCCGTGTGTCCCCTCACCTCCCACGCAATGCTTTAGTGCAGCTAAGACCCTGGCCAGACTGCAAAACAGAAACGCCAGGTTCATGGTAGCATCTCCCAGGGGCAGAAATCTCCAGGCGATGGACCTCTTTGTCTGGATGAAACTTCTGACAATTGATGGAGGCAGCTCTGGCAGGGACCCCAGCTCCAGGGGGCAATTAGTCAAATGAGGCCCAAATCCTGCCACCACAGCATTCAGGCCACTCTAGGGACACCTCCTGCCGTTTCTCCTTTGGTCTCAGCTGGACACGGCCCTGAAGTTCCAGCACATGCAGGTGGCCAGTTAATGAGCGCGCTCACTGTGTTGGGGACAGAGGGCATGTGGGTCTAGATTTCTGTAGGAAATAAGAGGATTACATGGGCGGGATTTTTGTTGCTCCTTTTGAATGGGAAGCAAAAAATGACAATTCATTGCAAATGGGGTTGGGAGGAGTAGTGTATTTCAGTTCTCTGACCTCTCTCTACACCCTCACGTGGGGAGAGAGGTCAGAGAATTGAAATACACTGTGGATGGAAAAATTTCAAGGGCACTTGTAGTTTTAAGATGGAAAAATGAAGATGCAGAGAGAGCTTGAAGACATTTCTCAAAGGAAAAGTAAAATTGCCACATGAATAGAACTTATCTCAGGTTGGCTTGCAAACATGTCAAACTCACGGCATGTTTAAACGCGGCTGCGGCCCGCTGGCTGCAAGTGTGACATGCTTGATTTTCTCATCCATGGAAACTCACAAGATCAAGGTCAGGCTAAGGTGTGCACGCCTGTCTTTCAGCCCAGACAGCTTCATGACTTGCCAGGTGGTGTTGCCTCTACAGAGGGCTCGCTTTGGTGGGCTGTGAAGAGCCTAAACACTGGCTCTTGGGACTGGGGAGAGCAGGGGGGGTGGGGGGAGGAGAGCCCGATTAACAGCATTTTCTAATTTCCTGATGTGAATAGTCTCACCAGGGCCTAGTTCAGGATCAGCGTGAAGTCGCTGGATACGGATTTGGGAAGGGAAGTGCACAACCCCCAGCTTGACCTGGCTCCCTCACACACCCCTGCTGTTTGAGGAGAGTGGGCACATGTTCAACACTCCCAAATCCGTGTGCTCAGGTCCTCAAACCAACTACATACTGTAGGTTCAGCCCCTGAAACCCAACCAAATATACCCTTTCTTTGTTGTTAGTGTGAAAATAAACTTCTGTACACCATCTATATATACTAGTATAAAAGCCTAAGTGACCGTTATGACCAGTCAACAGAAGGATCGGTCACTACGACAATGCACTGACCACCAGGGGGCAGATGCTCAATGCAGGAGCTGCCCTCTAGTGGTCAGTGCGCTCCCATAGCCAACCTCCTGCGGCTCCTCCCCCTGGCCAGCCGGCCCCAATGGCCCTGATGACCCCAATCACCGGCCAGGCTGAGGGACCCTACCCATGCACGAATTCATGCACCAGGCCTCTAGTGCAAAATAATCACAGGTGGGGAAATACTGGAGATTGGCCAGGTGAGCGTTGGCTGGAATTCAGTACTAACGTACCCTTGGATTGAGTGCCTATGTTGGGGAACGCAGAGAGCATGGTAATAAGTTCACAATCGATCTAATCATCTCAATGTCCCTAGGAGAGATATGGTTATCAGACTAATCATGCCCTCCTTCAATCTAAATGAGGTATGTCAAGTGCTCTATGCACATAGTAGGTGCTCCAAAAAATGTTAGAACACATACTATGACTATGATTTTTCAGGGTCATTCTCCACAGTAGAATCCAATATTCACATCTGTTAGCTAGTTTCTAGGTCTAGATTATGCCTTTTCTGATGGATCTAGGTCAGTGGTTCTCAACCTGTGGGTCGCGACCCCTTTGGGGGTCGAACGACCCTTTCACAGGGGTCGCCTAAGACCATCCTGGGGAGAGAGGATGGTCTTATTTACATTATGATTCACAACAGTAGCAAAATTACAGTTATGAAGTAGCAATGAAAATAATTTTATGGTTGGGGGTCACAACATGAGGAACTGTATTTAAAGGGCCAGAAGGTTGAGAACCACTGATCTAAGTAATGAAATGTGCTTCTCTTTAACACAGGAAGATTTTCTCGTTCTGGGATTCACTCTGTCAGAGGCACCCAGGTGCCAGTTCAGTTGGACATGAAGTGGCGTAAGTGAGCATTGTCAGTCTGTATCAACTGCGGCGGACACGCGCAAACACAAGACTCTGGATGAAGGAGCACCGAGCACCTCGGTCCGCAGGTGCGTGGAACAGCGCAGAGCACTGTGGGTGGGGGACACAGGAAACACAGGTAGCACAGCCTGGAGCATGAGCACGTGGGCATAACCACGGACAGCCCTTGAGAAAATGCCCTGCCTCTTCTCCCTGAGAGTTACTACATGGCTCCAGTCCTCTGCCCTTAATAATCCAGACAGTCAGTGTGTGAACTGCTTTGGTCCATTTCTTAGCTGGAGAAGGAAGCTGGACATCACCCCCAACTGGCGCAGAACAGCCCAGCGCCAGGCCTGCAGCCAGGTCCTGGGAGAGCGGGTGTCTCCGAGGCAGGGAGGAGGTGGCGAGGTGTCATCTCCAGGCCTCGGCTCGGCAGCCTCTTAACTGTGCGCTGAATAAATGAAGCCTGGGCAGACACACCTTGAATTATTAATGAAGTTATTCAGCCCTGATTGCTTCCCTCTTTTGGGGAAAGGTTACTCACTCCAATGCCTTTGATTAGACTACACAATACATCACAATTGGGCCTATTTTATGTGCAACTTTATGGTGATAATAGTTCTGTCTCATTTAGAAGCAAATCAGACATTATGAACTTCGTGATTTATTAATGTATTGATTTCTATAAATGTCAGCGCAGCTCACAGCCAGTCAGAGAGCCCGGGAGCAATCAGTGAAGGGCCAATAAAAATGGAAAATGAAACCATCATTAAAAAAAAAAAAAAAAAGGAAATACTGCCTACTTAGAAGGCCCGCCGCCTCTTGGAATTGTTTCAAGACTCAGATCATTACATGAAGGCCTCCTCCACCCCCACGGAAGCAGCCTGCGTGCCACTGTCTGGGGAAGCTCTGTCTGCCTGTTCTGTTTGGGCTGAAATAAACAAGAGGTGGGAGTCGGACCTGGAGGAAGCCTGGGGCCCTTGCCCAGACCTCTCACTCTGGAGAAAGCAGGAGGACAGGGGCGCCCCTCCATCAGTTTGCCCCTCTACAAACCACCACCTCCCTGCTGAGGAATCTTCAGGATAAAGGCCCGGATTCCCCAGCTGGCATGGAAGGGTCTGCTCTGGGGCCCAGGTTACCTTTCTAGCACAGTTCCCCGCAATTGCCCAGCGTGGGTTTTCTGTGCAGCCACAGTCTGCTGGTGTCTGGACCCCTGTCTCTGCCAGAGCGTGGGATCAGCGGACCCCAACCCCAGCCGCTCTCTCAACCTGGCTTAAGAGCCACCTCCTCTGGCAGCTCTCACAGAATGCCACGTGGAAAGCTCTCTTTCTGTCCAAATTCCAGAAGCACTTACCATCTATATATATAAAAGCCTAAGCGACCGTCGAAACTGAAACAACCAAACAGATGACCGAACAGGCTGTGTGGGGCAACCAGGCCAGCAGGGGGATTAGTGAGGGACGACCAAATGACTGAGCAGCAGACTGCGTGGACAAACCGGCAGTCCGACATCCCCCGAGGGGTCCAGGATTGGAGAGGGTGCAGGCTGGGCTGAGGGGACTCCCCCCCCGCCCCCCCACATGCACGAATTTTGTGCACCGGGCCTCTAGTCTTCAATAATCACCAACAGATACCCAATCTACCTTTGGGGGTTGGAGCTTTCTTTTACCAGAGTGGGGTGGGGTGAGAAGACGGTGCCTTGTTCCTGTTTGGTTGGTTTTTATTTTTTGTATCTCACTCCCCAGGTGATGTCCAGTGTCCGCTTTGCACTTAGTAGGTGCTTAGTAAGTGCTCATTGTTTGCTAAGAGTGTGTAGAGCTACAAGGAGCTAATTAGGAAATACATGAAGAGCCTCGAGACAGCAGCCAAGAGGATATCTGGAAAGCATTTGGCTAATTAGCGGCCAATTCCTTCGTTCGTTGGACAGCTTCCTTCGGAAATCCTAGTCTGGCAGCCCTCAGGGTACAGCTGTTGTCTCACTTCTTTTAACTGTGAATCTTGTCAACATTTATTCCACATAAAAGATGGATTTTTAGCTTCTCTTTAGAATCTGAAGCGATAGCTATGCAGGCCTGCATTACCACCCGGCAGCAGCTGGCTGGAGCTGAGGAGCAGTGGCTCGCTTTAGACAGGCATGAGCTCGCTAGTAAACCGCAGTCCCCACTACTCCCTATTACCTCTCCACACTAAGACCAATGGACAGTTGTTATCCATCATCACTAATCTACATGACCTGCCTGAGCCTGCAATCCCTGTTTAACAACCCTCCTCCTCCACACCACGTTTTTCCAGGTGACTTCCGTGCGTCCTGTGATCATCTAAAAGCGTGACAGAATATCATGTTTTGGATCCTCGGCAACATGGAGAAAAACGGTGTCCTGTGATTAGAGAGGGCCTCTCCCGATTCGGGCTGTGTCAGATGTTTGCTTCTGTGCTGCTAACATCACATGTCAGGAATGGGATAGACTGCCCTATTTTACCAGGAGAAATGGAATCAGAGATCTTATGAGCTATCCTTGGGGTTACAAAGATAGTGAACAGAAGAGCAAAGACTAATCTCGTCCTCTGATTGACAGTCAGATGCTTTCTGACATCAGGGATCATCCTGTGGGTCCCTCAGGGGCCCGCTCATGTGTCTCTGTGGTTCTCTGTCTCAGCAGGTCAGGGACCAGCCTCCTCTATCCACGCTTTCCACATTGTCAGCGCTTGAGCATTTGCAGACCCAGTCTTAGGTGGCAGAAAGGGAGACGCCAAATAGTTTTCGGGGTCCCCTCCTCCCCTGCCTCAAGCTGCCGGCCGCCCATTTAGCATTTCCAATTCTGTTTCCCTTTTCTGAGCACGAAGCAACCTTCACCAGGTAACAACAAAGCTATGTAAGCCACAGAGCGTACGAATTACAGAGATGCTTTTATCCTGCCCTCTAACATCACAGATGTGGCTGACCGGTCCAAGGTCGCACACCGGATTCCTGGCAGAGCAGGATTAAACTCAAGTCCGTCCTTCTGCCAACGCAGAGTTGTTCTCACAACGCCATTCACTCATTCGACAAACAATTGCTGAGTAGCTACTAAGTGCCAGCTACTCCTCTAGGCCCTGGGTGGTGGAGAGCAGGGGTCAGAGGTGGTGCTGCGTGCTGTGGATGAAAAATAAAGCAAGTGACAGCACTAGAGAGAAGCGGTCACGGGAGGCACTATTGTACACACGGGGGCCAGGGACGGCGCCCGCAGCTTAAGGGCTGGAGGCCTGCCTGCCTGGCGTCAAGAATACAAGGGGCTGGAGAAAGTGTCCGGGAAGACTTTTTCTAGCGAATCAGGAACTTCCTCTTTATTCTTGTTTTAGTTGGCCCAGGACCCTGCAGGGAGAACTAGGTCCTGGTAGTCATAATTAAAAGGGAGAGATTAAACATGTAATATGAGTGTGTTAATTAGCAGAATCTAGGAAGGTAGGAAGCAGTGGGACCAGGGTTAGGGATGTGAAATGTAACCCTGTATACATTTCAAATTATTTCTCAGAAATATTCCTAGATGAGGAGAAAAGCAGGTTTTGTAAAATAAGAAATATCTATCTATCTATCTACCTACCTACCTACCTACCTACCTATTTATTGATCTACCGTTAGAACAGTGATGGCGAACCTATGACACGCGTGTCAGAGGTGACACGTGAACTCATTTTTTTGGTTGATTTTTCTTTGTTAAATGGCATTTAAATATATAAAATAAATATAAAAAATATAAGTCTTTGTTTTACTATGGTTGCAAATATCAAAAAATTTCTATATGTGACATGGCACCAGAGTTAAGTTAGGGTTTTTCAAAATGCTGACATGCTGAGCTCAAAAGGTTCGCCATCACTGCTCTAGTATATCATACATAAACATCTTAGCAGTGATTATCTTTGAGAGTTCGGATTTTGAATGGCTGTTACATTCTCTCTCTCTCTTTTTTTTTTAATATGGAATGCTTCACGAATTTACATGTCATCCTTGCGCAGGGGCCATGCTAGTTTTCTCTGCATCGTTCCAATTTTAGTACATGTGCTGCCGAAGCGAGCACACATTCTTTTGAGACTTAAATGAGCTGATGAGTGGAGGTGTACCTGGCATGCAGTATACGCTTCATAGATGCTACACAGCCCCCACCTAACTTGCCCCGAACCTGGAAAGAGGAGGGAAAAAGAAAGACAGCCTGGTTAGAGGCGGTAGGTTGGATGATACTCTCCATTCTGGAAGAGGCATTTCTGAGACACGGGGTGTGTGTGTGTGTGTGTGTGTGTGTGTGTGTGTGTGTGTGTGTGTCTTCCACTGACCAAAACAACAGCTGACAGCTGACATTTCAGAAGCATTTCCTAGGTACCAAGCCTGCATCTAGAGTTTCCTGTGCATTATCTCCCGTAACCCTCCCCAAACCCCTGTGAGCTCCATGCCGCTACCCTCTTAAAGACAAAGGACCTGAGACTTGGAGAGGTAAGGTGACCTGCCCAAGTCCGCACAGTTGGACACGGCAGACCTGGGACTGAAATCCAGGTCTGCCTGATGACACAACCCTTGTTCTTAACTGCACATCACGTGTGTGCGCGCTATAACCGCATCGAACGGGGTGAAAATTCCAACTTTGCCACTTGCATGCGATCCTACCCCCGTCCCCGGGTCCCGTGAGGACCAAGTGTGACAGGCATGCGAGACCTGTGCCTGCGTGTGCCGTCCCATGCTCCCTCATTTGGGTCCCCAAGGGGCCACTCCATGGCACCTGGGTCTTCTGGGGAAGGGTCCCAGAGCTCCGCTGCTGAAAAAGCAAATTTTTATTTTTTTTTGCTGTAGCTGTGCAGCTAGATCTTTAATATTTAATTAGGGAGACCTTCCGCTTGGAGAGAGGGCAGGACTTGTTATTAAATCCCCGCTGCTCGGGCTCCCTCACTCGCCCGTGGGATTATTCATTCATTTCCAGTCACACAATTTAATATTGCAGCAGCTAATGGGGAGATGTTGATAATTTGTAAAGCTGGTTGGTCCCCAGGCCATTGCAGGAAGCTCTGTGCCTGGGCCTGACGCGGGGCTCAGGCAGATTCCTGGGAGGCGAGGGCTCCCCGGCGCCTCCTTCTCATTATGGGCGAACATCCCCGATGCCCCTGAGATGCCACTGGGGAGTCAGGAGGATCGGAAGACCTTCGCTGCACAGTCACAGCCTCTAGGAGTCAGGATTCTGGGACACCTGGGTACACTAAAGGCTTTTGGTGTTAAACTTGGCACCCAGGGTGTGTGTTAATCAGGTGCAGTAAGGCATGGGAATGACTGTCACGGACAAAGAAGTTTACACCCCCAGGTCCCTAAAAACAGGCAGCACGCACGCCAGGCAGGGCCACGGGAAGCACCAAGGCTGGTCAGGAGGCAGGGGGAAGGGGGGAGCGGGGTGGCCCACAGCCGTTATTGGGGATTTCCTGGGAAGGGACTGGTGAGGCCGCTCAGGTATGCAAGTAAGTTTAGGATTAGAAAGTTTGGAGAATTTTGGCAGCCTCCGAGCTGGGGGAGGGCCGCCTAGTTGTCCAGTACCTGGCCCTGGGGTGACTTAGGGCAGAGGGAACGCTGGCTTGGTGGGTGCGAGTTAGATAAAGGAGCCGGCTGGGGCAGGGGCCGGACTGCTGGTTTGCATATCGAAGGCACACTTGCAGGGGAGTCATTGGCTAGTCCCAGGAACAGCGGCTCTGGGAGGCGAGGGGCCGTCTCTCTAGGATCTAGGCCCCAAATGCAGGAGCATCAAGAATACAGAAAATAAGAAAATACAGTCACTGGAGTTTGGTTCTGCAGTCAGACAGATGTGGGGCCAAAATGCCTCCTTTGGCATTTCCTCGCTGGGGTGTTGGGCGTGACCATTCCTGGGATCAATTTGACGTACTCAGCATTCTGCCCTCCCCCCCCCCTCCCCACTACACCGACTACAGCAAAGCTCCAGCCTATAGGCTGAGCCCTCCCGGCGGGTTCTCCGCAGGAACAGGCAGAAGGGCCTTTGTCAAACAGCCATCCAGAGAGCACGGACCATGGAGTGCCTAGTACGTGCCAGGCACGGGGACGGCAGTGGGACTGCGATGGTGAGCAAGGACAGGTGTGGTTCTTGGCCCAGTGAAGTCACAGTTTGGTGCGAGAGGGACTTCACCTAAGAACCACAGACACAGGTATAAATTGTCACTGTGAGACGCGCTGCAAGGGGGCGCTATTGGGTGCTATGGGAGGGAGTGGCAGGGGGCTCGGGTGTAGTGTGGGCAGTCAGGGAGTGATGGCGGCCTGAGATCTGTAGGGGGGGAGCTCACTAGAGGGGAAGGAAGTGTGTGTGTGTGTGTGTGTGTGTGTGTGTGACATTCTAAGTGGGAGGGAAGATGAGCTGGAGCTTCGCAGGACCCTC
Organism: Myotis lucifugus; assembly: GCF_000147115.1. NCBI lineage: Eukaryota > Metazoa > Chordata > Mammalia > Chiroptera > Vespertilionidae > Myotis > Myotis lucifugus. The sequence goes on from NW_005871381.1 coordinate 505,277, forward strand.
CTGTGTAGAGGCTCTGGGGAAGGAGAAATCAAGGTTCAAAGGAAGTCCATCTGAATGTGCCCTTGCTTTAAAGCCTCCGGTGGCTCCCCACTGCCTGCAGGAGAAAGGCCATGCTCCGTAATGAGCGGGCCAGGCCTTTCATGATCTGCGCCCTGCTTAGCTCTCAGGTTCAGACAAACATGGTCTCTCTCCTCCCCACTGTCCCCCTGCCCCCACACTCACTCTTTCCAGTGCTTGCTGTTCCGCCAACACGACTTCCTGGATGATGCTTTCCTGCCTTTGCACCTGCTCTCGCCTCTGCCCGCTGCCTGATTTCCTTCCCTGTGCTGGGTTACGTCCCGGTCTCCTTCAGATCGATCCCCTTGCACTGCACACCTCCAGGGGACACTGTTTAGACGACAGTGTGAGTGGATTCTGCTGGGCTTGTGCAGCCGCCATAAAACATCACCTCGAGGGCCACTTCCTCAGACACGGACGCTCTGCTGTCCGCCCAGGCAGCATCGGCACAGGGGATGGTCGGCGCAGCGAGGCTTTTCTGTCCCCCTGACCAGGGGCTCCTCGAGGCTGAGGCAAGTTCAGTCACTCATTTAACCAATAGGTGCTGAGCTCCTATTCGGTGCCAGGTACTATTCTAAGTGCCAGCAACGTGGTCGCAGAGAAGTCAGGCCTGTGCTCAGTTCAGCAGGACTGGCACATTAAACACATAATCACATACATGAATATGCAGTTATGAACGGTCTTAAGTGCTGTGAGGGAAGAGTGGGGGTGTGGTGAAGAAGAACCAACAAGAATCTGATTTGAGTTAGAAGGAAGGAGAGTCTGCCCTGCTAGTGGTTGAATGTTGACCCATGCACCAAGAGGTCACTGGTTTGATTCCCGGTCAGGGCACATGCCCAGGTTGCAGGCTCAATCCCTGGAGGGGACTGTGCAGGAGGTAGCCGATGTTTCTCTCTCATCGATGTTTCTATCTCTCTCTCTCCCTCTCCCTTCCTGTCTCTCAAAAAATCAATAAAAACACATTAAAAAGAATAAAGAAGGAAGAAGAGTCTGCAGACATACGACCTGAAGAATAAGGGTGAGCGAATAGTAGGAAGAGTTTCCGAGAAAGTGAACAGCATGTGTAAGGATGATGAGATGAGGATGAGCGTGTCCTTTTGAGGAACTAACTGGAGACCGAGGGAGGAAGTGGGGTGTGGTAACTGGTCAGATCAGTCAACTTTGGGTTTCCACCTTTCAAGCAATGGGAGGCAGAAGTACCACATTTATAATTGCCCCAAACTGGAAACTCACCTAAGTGTCCATCAACTGTAAAATAAACACAAGTTCTTAGCATATTCACACAATGAAATGCTACACAGTGATGTGACTGAATTAACCGCAGCAGCATCCTCCAGTATGGACGACCATGGAGAGTGCAAGTAAAATTGATCTGTGCTATTAGAAGTCATGATAGCGGTTATCCTTGGAAGTAGCGGTTGGAATGGAGCAAGTAAAGAGCCTCTAGGATGCTGTGGTGGTGGTGACTTGTCTCCTCCTTCTGTTTTAAATCTGGGTATCGGTTACATGGGTTTTGGTGCACATTCTCTCTCTATATAAAAGGTTAATATGCTAAGTGTCCGACCATCCAGGTAATGACGTCACATAGCAACGCCCGGCTTTCTCTCCCTAGCGACCAGCCTTCTTGCAGTTTCTTCAGCCCAGGAACACTACCTGATTTACAACCAGGTGGAAACATTTCACACTTTAATCAAATGTCTGTGAAGTATTTTCCCGTGCCTCATCTCATTTGACCCTCACAGAAGTCCTGGAGTGGGTAGATAGGAGCCTCGGTGGAATCCTATTTTCTTTTCACTAGAAACTTGACCCGACTGAAAAGAAGTAAGAAATGGTAGACCTTGAAAATGACTTCAGGTTTTCTCACTGCGCAGAACATAGTCAAACACTGCTGCAGTTAAATATTTTACCCTTTGTTCTCCCTGCATGATCTACAATAATAATGTGCTTCGTGTTGATATTTACTGCTGTGTTGCTGACAACTACCTGAAAGAGAAGTTGGGGTGCTTCACTGGCCTGGGAAAAGTTTAGCTACACCAGAAAGCAGGCCTAATGAGGCAAGTTTATTCTTATGTATAAAAGGCTAAGTTGACTCATGCATGTGTGATACATATAAAGCTTTCGCTGGCACCAATCACATGCGTGTGTTTTGATCTGTCATTGTCGATCGTGAATTTGGTTGACACTTCTATTATAGAGAAAGGACAAATAGCGATATTAAAATATTTCTTCTAATTAATTTCCTTTCAATGTGCACGAATCTGTGCACCTGGCCATTAGTATTTCAATAAGATGCAGACAGACCTGCTAGGAGAGTGCTGCAACTGGCTGAGAGATGCTGTGAACTCTGAAGGAGACCAGTAAGAGGCAGATTTTGCATCTCTTTAGCAGAGAGAGTCCACCAGACTTGGGGATGTATTGGGGGGGGCGCGGTGTGAGGGGAAGGGACCAAGAGGTGACAAGGACGACTTTCCAGGCTTGAGCAATTGGGTGGAGGGTGGAACTGTGTTGTGCAGTGGGGAAGGCTGGGAGAGAGCTGTGTCACCTCTCTGTACGGCGGGCCCTAGCAGTGGGGCTGGTACAGAGAATGGGTGTGGTTAATGCTGACTTATCTTTGGCTATTTTAAGTCAATAACCTGGAAATCAGTGCAGGGAGGACAGTTAGTTACCAACCTCGTGTTCTACACATTTCATCTTCTTAGGATAGTTCAGAATCATTTGTTCTCCAAACAACACCTTTTTGTAGGAGGGTTCATGGATGCTTGTCAAGTGGACAGAACACATGTGTTCTCCTTGCAGGTAGAACGCCAGGTTGTGTGCACGGGCGCCAGTGGGAACAGCTGCGGGTGCTCCTCGTGGTCCTAGGTGTGAAGAGGTGCGGGAGGGACATTTCGGGAGAGCCTGTCGGTGAAGCTGTTGTGTCCAATGCATGCCCCAGCCTGCGTTACATACGCCTTCAGTAACCGCATGAGGGTTAGTTATAAGCACCCATTTCTACGTCATTAGGGCTTGGTTACTAGTCATCAAGGGACAAAGTGGCAATGTGAACTGCCTTTGTCTTTGCCACACTGCCCCTGTCTGGCCGGGATGAAGGTCTGAGAGGGTGGTGGAGGTCACCTCATCTCAGTCTCCACCTCAGTCCCCACGATAACAGGACGGAGTCCTGATGCTGAGAAAGTGCTTGGAGATCTCCCAAAAAAGAGCATCTCTAAGGTTCTGTTTTGCCATAAAAAAACAACAACATTTACCCATAATGTCTCTTTATAGGATAATAAAAATGAACCATCTGTGGTTCATTGGGAGCCGTCTCAGGCTTATTAAAAATATATGAATTTTTACTTTAAGAACGAGATGGCCGTATTATTCAAAATTGCAAGCTAAAATGTATTATCTATTATTAATTTATACTTAATAGACATCTTTCTTATAGATTAGCATTCTAATTACTTCTGAAAAAGTGGGCAGCAGCGAGGCGAGGTTTCCAATTAAAATGGTCCCGAAGATAAATTGAGGTCTTTGGCTGAGAGCACGTCAGCCTTTCCCCCATCCGGGATCGATGGCATTTGTCATCCTGGAGGGGCCAGGCCAGGATGCTCATTTGTGCCAGATCTGCCCCCAGAGTTTGGGGTTCTCTGGGGTGCTTCCCACCACGGTTCCTGCAAAGGCGCCGCCTGAGAGCCACACGCCTGAGAGCCGCATGGGTGAGCGAGCCGGCAGGGCGAAGCTGCCTCCACCCTGCCTCCTGCTGCCTTTCCTCCTGTCAGCTGCCTGGCTGTCCCAGGGCCCTTCTGCTTGCTAATCCTCCCCTGAGCACAGCCACAAAGTCCCTATATGACAGGAGAAATCACAGGGTCTTTCAAATACTTTATACAATTGAAAAACCTCATTCATGTCAATTCAAATCAGGCCATGTTGACGGAGAGCCTTCGGCAGTCAGATGCTTGCATCTGTGAAGTCGGAGAAGTGGAAGGAGTTGGAGGCGGTGCCCAGAGAGTTTGGCTTGAATTCCATACAATTCTGGCGCCTGCCCAATGGCGTTGTCTCGTATTGTAGGACACTCACTTGTCGGGGTCTTCCTGAGGGTTAGGTGCTACCCAGGATCCAGCACATAGTAGGTGTGCAGCAGGCGGGACTCCTTCCCCTCCTTCTCCTGTCTATTCTTGTGTGAGGAGGGTGGTGGTGAACTGAGTCCTGGGTTACCTTGCTTGGGTGTCAATCTGGCGCCATCTTTTAAAAAAATATTTTTATTGATTTCAGAGAGGAAGAGAGAGAGGGAAGGAGAGATAGAAACATCAATGATGAGAGAGAATCATTGATCGGCTGCCTCCTGCATGCACCACACTGGGGCCTGAACCTGGGCATGTGCCCTGACCAGGAATGGAGCCATGACCTCCTGGTTCATAGGTCAATGCTCAACCACTGAGCCATACCAGCTGGGCATTCTGGTGCCATCTTTAAGTGACAATGTGTGGGAGGCTGGCCTGTCCCCAAAGAGGCCAGCACAGGGCAAAGAACACAGGACCATATCCTGAAATCCCTGGTTTCCATTCTCTGAGCTTTGATTCCTTCTGCAATGAAAAGGTAGTGGCGGTGGCGGTGGCGGGGAGTGAGGGGTGAGGGGGTCGGGGGGTGGCTAGGATAAGGCACTGGATTTCTACTTTCCTAGCCTTGGGAAGTTCTCTATATTTTTAGTTTATTAATCAATTATGGACCAAATCTCCAGAAACTTCTCTACATTAATTGAACCTATACTATTTTAAACTTACATTAATTCCTTCTTGAGAGACCAAGTTTCATTAAGTTTATTAGTTTTGAGCACGTCAAACTTCTTTTAATCGGTCCTAGTGTACCTCTTTTAACTTAATTTTAGTATGTTTAGGATCTGCTCAGCACTCATTTATTTGTTTAACAAGCATAGAAGCACATCCAGCTCTCCGTATTAAGATTTTAGGAAAGAGGGCATTTGTACAAAAGAAGTTTAATGAATTCCTGTGTCAAGACATGCCGAGTGCTTTCACATCTGTTAATTTTTTATCGTCCCAGCAATCCTGGGAGGTGAGTTAGTGTCCCCAGTTTGCCACTGGACAAGCTAAGGCTCAGACAGCTTAAGGGACTCCCCCGGGCCCCACGGAGTAAGTGTCTGTACTGGGATCTCCCTGTAAAGCTACGCTGCTCCCACGATGTCGATGTCGCAAGAGGGTTGCCCTATGATAACCTGCGCCCAGCTTCTTTCCACCTCCTTCTATTTACACACGGAGATGGAAGCGATTATTCCCGGAGGAGCTCCGCGCTGGTTCTTTGCTTCTCCTGACCTGGAGGATTTTTAAAAACTTATTCATTTTTTATTTATTTTATTAATTAAATCTTTATTGTTGAAAGTATTACAGATGCCCTCTTTCTTTCTCCCACTGACCCCCTCTAGCCTGCCCCTGCTCCCCGCCCTAGGCCTCCACCACTCTATTGTCTGTGTCCATGGGTTATGTATATGTGCCTACAAGTTCTTTGGTTGATCTCTTCTCAGCCACCCCTGCCTCCCCCCTGAGCTTCCACAGTCTGTTTCATGCTTCTTTGTCTCTCGCTCGCCTTGTCCAAAATGGCTCGGAGCAGAGACCCGAGAGGAGGGGTCCTTCGGGGCTCCCATCCAGCAGCCTGCTTCTTCCCTGTTGCACTTGGCCGTGGCAGGATCTGAGGGTATACGGTGCAGGGACGGCTGCAGCTTAATGCAGACCTGGCTGCGCCGGAGCCCGTCCATTTCACACCGCGAATGTTTCATTGCATCTGGCCAGTGCGTGTGCTGCCTGCTTGGGGATCTTTGCTGGGGTGGTTCTTGGGGAAATTGAGGGCATGTATATCAAGCAGTTTTTGAATTATGTCTCTATTAGCCTCTGTGAATGTCTCTCTGAGGAGGCCAGGAGAGCTCTATTAGTGGAGCAGTTTAGAACAGGATTGGAGGAAGCCGTGGGGGGATATCCCGCAGGGAACAATCATTATAAACAGCACTTCCATGTAAACAGGCCTTAATGTGTTTTCTATATTGAATTCCTGAGAGTGAGACTCTCGGGTGTCTCAGCGCCTGCTTCAGCGCCGTCCCCCTGAAGTGAGGGGAACTGAGGCAGAGGCTCCGTGGGCCCTGCTGGCTCCCTGGGCACCACGAGCCTCTGAGACCATGGCATTGCTGAGCTTTGGGCAATGTGACGATAATGGTATTGTTGTGTGGCCTTGAGGAAGTGACCTTGGGCAAGTCACTTCCTCCCTTTGCCCCCCTGTAGAATATTTATTGTGTTAGCATGGAGCCAAGTGTTCTCACACAATCCTCCCAGCATCCTGCAAGCTGAGGTATATTATCCCATTTCACAGACTAGGAAACTAAGTTTCATGGAAATTAAGTACTTTGCCCAAAGTTATAAGTCAACACATGACAGAGCTGGGGTTTAAATTCTGGCCTCTGATCCAATTCCAGGGTTATTTCCATGACTCCTGGTCACTTCCATGCTCTTCAGGGTCTGGTCCAGCTAAGTGTTCTATGACACATTCCTTTTCGTTGCCAGAAGCTTGGTGCTCTCATCTTTCCCTTTGCAACACCCCCTCAACTTATTTCAACTCTAGCAGCCTTGGGAATGGAAACATCGCCCATTAGTTCTGTTTTATGGCTGCTGATGGTACAAGCCCAGTGCACACATAAGGCGTCCTAACGGATGGGTGGTTGTCATGGTGAAGATGCTGTAGGAATGCAATGGCCCTGGCTGGGTCAGATCCCCTCTGTCCACCATGGAGGCAAGTACATCATGGGTCTTCTTACATGGCGTGGAATCACGGGGCTACGAAAACTTCAAGGTTAGACCGACCTTAGCTGGTACTCAGTGGTTTTCAAACGCCTATAAAGGCAAGGAATTCTTTAATCAAAGGAAATTTTGCATGGAGGCTAACTAAGTACGTAAAATGGGTGAAAGCTGTCAGAGGCTGGGCTAGAGTGGGAGGTCAGTGTCGCTGTCCTTCCCCAAATCCCATAAGGTGATTGTGCAGATCACCATTTGGAAACCACTAATCTAATCACACTGATTATTTCACAGGTGACCAGTGTGAGCGCAGAGAGGGACATTCGTGTTGCCTGAGGGATAGGATTGAGTGTGGAGTCAGGTCTACTGATGCCACCCAGGCTCTTTGCTGAATCGTGTAGAAATGGCATGGAGGGTGTCCCAGGGCTGCGCTTGAAAGGGTTCTCAGGTCCTTTGCTATGAACAGGGTGGTCACTAATTTGTGCATGAACGAATCCATTTATCACTGGCTTTCACTGAGAATCCATTGAGCAGGTAGGAGAACGTCTCTATTCTTGGACTATTCTCTGCAATACCAGGCGATGACCCCAGGGCAGGCCAGAGCAGACTATTTAGCGTGGTGTGTGTGTGTGTGTGTGTGTGTGTGTGTGTGTGTGTGTGTGTGTGAAAAGGGAAAAGAGAGGGCTGGAGGAGTCAGGCTCTGGAGGAAAACAGAAGCCCACCAGAGAGGAGCAAGAAGTAACTCTGTGTTCAGTGTGCGATGTGGAGTCTTTGCTGTGAAGTTGGAAGCCTTTGTCTGGGCCCCAGTGCATTTCATGGTGTGAGAATAAATCCCTGGGCCCGTCACCCAGTAGTTATTTGTTCATTCATTCGACACTTCCTGAACATCTACTATGTGTTGGGCACTGTGCTGGGCAGAAGGAATATGTGGTGAGCAGGGCAGACATAATCATTGTCTTCATGAGTTAGCCCCTCCCCAAGTCTCCCCTTTGTCTGCAGGATAAAGACATTTATTCATCCATTCAGCAAATGTTTGTTCTTGGTGCCAGAACCAACTTTCCCTTCAAGTCAATTCCCCCAGGAGGCACTGTTTAGGTGACTCCTGAAGAGACAGGTCACCTCAACCACCTCCCCTCTAGCTTTTAAATTAAGCAAACATGAAAACAGCTGACAGTCTAAAGCCAGTACACTAGGTTAGCACCATCATTAAAGAAAAGTGTTTTACTCAGGCTCTTCATAGACAAATTCACTGGCAAAATGATTGCCTGCGCAGGGATCTGCTTTTCAAGAGGATTTCTGCATCAGTGAGCGTGCAGGAGGATGGGACATAGACTAGGTGGGTTTTGATGGAAATGGACTAAAAGCAGGGAAGTCAGGCAGAGAATGAATGGAAAGACCAGCCCCACTGGGCATCACAGTAGGAGGCTCTGAGGAGCATGAGAGGGGTTTGGGGCCTTGGGGCTGGATAGAGAGAAGATAAGGGGATACAGAGAGGGCAGGTGAAGGCAGAGAGGAGCAATCTGTGGGTGGCTTTGACATTTTAATCTTTGGGTATTGCCTTGAAGGAAATAAAGGAACAATACTGCAGCGCTTACTCATTTCAAGGGCTCTGGTTCAATAGAGTGCTGCACTGAATATAATAAACAAACGACTGTGTGCAACACCGAAGTCTATTTCAGAAAACCTCCAATGCCCAGCCTGAGAGATGACAGGAGCAGTAACTAGACAGACTGTTTTGTACAGCCAAGTTGGTGGAACTCAGAGACAAAGCAGGGTTTCTCCCTGGGGCTGGCTTTGTCTGGGGTGTGGTGTTCTGGCCATAGCTCAGGTGCAAGGTGGGCTGCTGTGACTTTTCCTGCAGTGTAGTCTCTAGAGACTGAAGCCCAAAGAGCAGCTGATAAACTGTTAATTAGCCAGAGGACTCTAAAGGCCAGTGGTGATAGGATGTAACCTACTGGACACCCCAGTGAACCACAGAGGCTGGCTAAACCTCCGTCCTGTTTGCCTCCCCACGCCCCTCCCTTCCTCTCTCCCTATTCCTTCCCTCTTCCTCCCCTGCCATTATGACCACTTCACTCTTCTCTCCTCTCTTTTCCTCTACCTTTCACCTTCCTCTCCTCTTTCTCCTCTTCTCCTTTCTCTTCTGTTCTGTCTGTAGTTGAAAATATTATGGACTGTCCAAGCAGGTTTATTTTATTCCTTAAGTAGATTTTATATTCACTTTTCTTAATACAAAAATCAGGTGGTAGCCCTTCTATGTCGCCATCCAGGAATCTGCATAATTATCATTAGCTTCTGAGCACGGCTGGTGTCACAATGGACTCAGCCTGGGGATAAGGTGGGATTGGGTTGCTGGGGCAAGCTACGCACACGTTCCCTTTACCTGTAGTGCAAGGGGTTGTTTTAAAAAGTGAGAATTCCTCACTTCTGCAATAACTGTATAAAGAGGGAAACATGTTTCTACAAATCCAGTAAGTTGAACATTTTATGTTTCCATGTCTCTGAAGAACCTCAAACCAATTACATGCAGTTGCTTTGGTGTGCATGTGGCTCTCACTCTTTCTCAGAACCTATGGTCTTGGGTAGAGAAAGAATTTGGAAACGTCTATCACACTTGTTATGACAGACTGTAAAATGCCAACTCTTCTATAGCTGCCAATCTAGCTGGGTGGTAGGTTTTCTCAGCTGCAGAATGGGCTTGGGAAGAAGGTGGGAAGGTGGTAGACTGACTGGAGTCAGTTCCATTTTGTTGGTCATGTTGGGGGTTGTCAGGCTGTGGCTGCCTAGATCTGGGGGCAGCTCTAGATACCCCTCTGAGACCCACGGGAAGGCTTCTGGACACAGAGTGCATTCTCCTGATTGGAGGAGGGGAGTCTGGCTGCTCCCTTGCTGGTCATACAAGTAGAGAAGTTCTAGAGACAGAACTGGTCCCCCCAGACAGGGGATGGTGCTGTGCTCACGGGGGATGAGATTTCTGAGGAAAGCCCTCCCATTTATCTTGAAAGAGGTATGTTCTGGGAACAACGTAAAGCCCAATAATGTAACGAGGATATTGTAATGAATAGATCTGGTAAGTAGAGAGGAAAATGGGAGACAAAAAATGTAAGTGTCCTTGTCTTCTGATATTTCATAGAAGGTGGGCAATAGACCCTGCTTAAAACCAGTATTTAAGTAATCAAGGATTAAGTGTGCCACATAAAATATAACTATATCTACAGAAGAATTAAAAATAACTAATCAAATCTGGAGGCAGAAAGAAGAAAAAGAGAAAAGAGAGAAGTGTGGCTAAGTGTGGAGAGGAGTAATCCACTTCGGTTAATTCATGTATTCAATGTGGGAGTGTGTATGCACCGTGTGTGTGTGTGTGTGTGTGTGTGTGTGTGTGTGTGTATCAGCAAGGCCAGGCTTTAGGGGAGAATCAATTCCTTGACTCTTCCAGCTTCTGATGGCTGCCAGCACTCCTCGACTTATGTCCACATCACTTCAAGCCCTGTTCCATCTTCATATCACCTTCTCCTTTTCTGTCTGTGCCTAATCTCTGCCTGCCCCTCTCTTTTATGACACTTATGATGGCATGTAAGTCCTAACCTGATAGCTCAAGATAATCTCCTCATCTCCATGTCCTTAACTTAATCACACTTGCAAAGAACCTTATTCCTTATAAAGTGACATCTACAGATCCCAGGGATTAATACCTAAAGTCTCTGCGGGGCCATGGTTCAGCCTACCATAACCCAACTGAGTGAGGTGATGAGTACTTTACCACCATAACCCGACTGAGTGAGGTGATGAGTACTTTACCACCATAACCCAACTGAATGAGGTGATGAGTAATTTACCACCATAACCCAACTGAATGAGGTGATGAGTACTTTACCAGTGGCAGCTAGAGAAGAAAAGGGACTCGCCCAAGGTCACACAACTGATAAATGGCACATCCAGGATAGGAACCCAGCTCTTTTGACTTTGGGCCCAATATCTATACAACTTCAACATTACTACTGGAAAATAAAATAAGATTAAGATCAAGGGCCTAAGAAAGACTACTGAAGGGTTTTCAAAGATGTTCCACAACTCTGCACAGAATGACTGCATTGTATTGGTACCAGTGTATTTAGTAGGAGGTGGTCTTCTCCTCTTAGTATACAAATGAGTGAACAGAGTTTCCCACATCACCATATGGTGGAGGCTCTGGCATAAAAGCCTCTGTGTGTAGACATGATGACACACCACATCTGGAACTGGTTTCCATGTTGAGGCACTTGGTGTCCAGGAAGGAGGGTAAAACTTTAGAGACAATACCTCCTCATTGCTATCCCTATGTCTTTGGAAATTTTTAATAGCTTCTCTAAACCTTTCTTCTTCCCTATATAAAAGGAACAAATGCTGTCTACTTTTCAGTGTTTTTAATTTTTTTCCTTAGAATGTTATTTTGAGGGTTATGTTGGCATATATATATATATATATATATATATATGCCTGGGCCATTATAGGTGCTGAATAAATGTTAATCCCTTTGATCACCTAGGGTGCCTGGGGGCAGTCTTAAACACACATTCTCTACATTTCACCTCAATCCCCTCATTACTACAACATTAAATGAATAACTGATATCTTCTGTGATAATAAAACAAAAAAATGTAATCTTGAGATGCTAGAGTAAGGGAAGGGAGATGGATACCTCTGAATAGGGAAAGGAAGAGCAGGGTAATAGTTCCACGGCACCTTCAGCCTAATAAGGAAGTAAGAAGCTCTAGCATTAATTTGTAATCTCAGTGGGTATCTGCTCTGAAGGTCTTTACTTCTCTTGGGATCTGGTGGGGAACAGCGACTTTGCCCAATTGCTATGGACTGGCAAGCTGAGTTTGGAGTTCTACAAGGCCCAGAAAGAGTCTCTCTGTGCACACAGAACTATTCTTACAGATTCTTACATTTCAGGTGGTTTTTAAGAAAGAACGTTTTATGAATGTGCTTCAGCTTTTAATATCTCAGGAAAACACAATCATAGACTCAGAATCATGGACTCACAACATTTCAGCTAAAGCTTAAAGAGCTCTTACCTACAGGGCTAACATATAGAACAGATAAAGTGGAGGTGGTCTTGAAGGGCTCAGAGCCTGGCTGACCAAACCAAATACAATGAAACCTCTGGGTCATTCCAGAATGTCATGAAGCAGAGATCAGAAATCATCAATATTCTCATGAGGAAACTGAGATCTAGATGACTTGACCAAGGTTAACCAGAGACAAATTATTGGTAGAAACCTGGTCTGACTCCTAGTCCAGAGCTCATCCAACTGCAAAATCCTGTACTTCAGTCTCTGGAATACCTCAGCTTTGGTTGGTACTTTAGCTAGTCCTTTGTCTGCAAAGGTATTTCATTATTATGTGTAGTTATGGCAGGTGATACCTCTTTGAAGAGAAATTCATGCTATGCCATGCTGTAACATAAGAATATACATGGAATACACATTGTTTATACATTGGATATACATTGTTAGAGGCTGGTCTTGTTTAAAGCTTTGCTCACCAAAACTGGGATCTTTCCAGGAGCTTAATTTTATGTGATAAGAATCATATAGAAAAATGATGTTCTCACAAGGAGGAGGAAAACATTCTTCGTTTATCCAGCTCCTTTACCTTTGGAAACCCAACCACTAACTTTCTAGTCATAAACTAGAACTTTTGAGTACATCCTCATTAAGGAATAGAAGTTAAAACCACAGCTGATGAGGTAGTTTCAGAATAAGGGTTCTTTTGAGGGTGAAGGTTAAGGGCTGGAGAAAGAAATGAACATTTGATAAATGTCTTCTAATTGTCAGGCACCGTGATTAGCATTTTTCAAAAGTTTTACCATCATCATCTTCCCAGCTCCTTCTTAAAGTCCATCAATATAATGACTTTTACAATTCATCGGTTTCTATGAACATTATAAATCATGAACAGATACCATGAGAGAGGATTGTGATGCCTTGTGCTGGTCTCTCACAGCCAGCAGTCCAAAAAGGCTCACATGCACGTAGGTCAGAAGAAAAGATGCTAACCCCACTTCAACCTCCTATCTAACTAGCCAGGCGTGACATTTCAGCACCACGGACAGCGCACCAGTGGGTTCCCTAGGAGAAAGGCGGGGATCAGCCCCGTTCTAACTTAGCCTGGCTTTTTTTCAAATCTCTAGGGTCTCCTCGCTACTTTCCGTGCGTTTTCTAAACTACTCTCACAACAACCTAATCCAAAAACCACATCTCCATAAAACGGGGAAGCTTGAAGGCTCGCTTACCGTCTGACAAGTCAATCAGCCCGAGGTAGTGCAAAAGTTTCAGAGAGGAGCACACGACCACCACTATTCCCAATGTTTGCAGCCCCTCGGACTCGCCCTCCATCCACATCCTCTCAGAACACAGGCGCACCAGCTAGGCGCCAGGCAGGCATCAGAAGTCAGAAACCCAGGCTCCCAAGCCTCCCTCCCCGCTGTTCTCCTTAGAGCTTGGTTTATTTTCACCAGCCTTCTTCCTTGCACTCCCCCTTCCCTCCTCCTTCCACGCCTCCCAGTTCCCTCCACCTTTCCCCTCCTCCTAGCCGGCAATCTCTGAGTTGTTTCATAGTAATCTTTACTTTTATTTCCTCTTCTCCTAAGGCAATTTCCCCAACGGTTTAACCAAGCCCCAAACATCTACTCCCTGGGTGTAACAATAATTGGCAACGTCTCCTGACATATTCTCTTTGTGACTCAGAGGGAATTTGCCTCAGTGTGTAGACTATTTGAGCCATAAAGGAAGCGGCTTCCTGCTTCCAATCTGAGATAGACTTAGAGGTGAAGGCTATTTTTGAAAGGGACAGTAATTTGTATTTCTCTGTGAAAAGCTAATCAAGCTTATTCGGGAATATACTAGTCGGTGGTCCTGTTTGACATTACAAAGTGTCCCAGGAAACTGTGTCACCAAGAGAGTAATTTTAAGCTGGGTTGAGCACATGGTTATATTTGTGTTTGGGCAGCTTTGATATCAATAGTACAAACCATTGAAAGCAAATCTGGATGAGCAAAACTTATGGAAATAAAGCAAACAAAACAAAACAAAACAAAAACCCAAGAGCAGAAGTGATGTTATTGGTGTGTTCCAAGCGTTTGGATTCCTCCTACACGGAATTGTCAGCAGTGCCCCCAGGGGAAGGGTGGCTAGCATGGTGAAGAGGAAAGACTGGAGACTTAGGGTCATGGAGACCTGTCCTAGGGAAAGTTCCTTCTTGTCCATGAGGCCTTGTTTCCTCTTCTGTGAATTACTCACCTCAACTAAGAGAACCTGCTCCAAACGTGAGAACAGACCATGCACTTAAATGCTGCTCTCAGATTTTGAGAGTACACTCTGTTGGCAACAATGTGGGGAAAAGACACTCATGAACTGTGGGTGGGAATGTAAATTCATATAACCTCTTGGGAGGAAAAATGTATATCTACACCATTTGATCCTGAAATTTCACTTGTGGGAATGCTCACTCATGTGCATAAATATATATGTCCTGGGATGTTCATCCCATCATTCGTTCGTAACAGCAAAAGAATGAAAAAACTTATATGCTCCTCAGTGAGGAAACTACAGTGCATGCATAAAAGAAATACTATACAGCCATTAAAATGATACAACACACTTATGTATCTTTCCCTGAAAGATTACTGAAAATATATTATTCAATGAAAAAGGCAAGTTGTTTAGTACATTACCATTTTAATTTTGAAAAGGGACACACACACACACACACACACACACACACACACGATGGAATATACATAATATATTTCCAGAAGGATACAGTGATAATTGAGAATTTTAATTTTCTCTGGAGAGGAGAACTGAGGGTCTGGGGTCAGAAGGAGACCCGTTGTTGAAATATTCTCCCATGTAAGTGTAATCAATTTTAAACAACAACTAAATGTGAATGCTGGTCTCTTCTTCCTTTCCTTCCTTGTGACAGAGAGACATATTCTACATATCTGAGCGAGACTTGGGAAACTTTGTCTTCTCTGCCTGCACACCCACCCCCCTGTTGGTTCTATATATCAACCTCCAATCTCATAGGTGCCTGGGCAGTGGTGTCCTGGAGTCAGGCCATTCCAGCTTGTGAAAGCTGATTTTACTAAATCATCAAGGCAGTTAGTTGCTAAATGTTTGAAATCAGACACAATAGGAGTATTTACACGATGGAGATTGGCAAACACCATACATGAGTACTTCCTCTCCCTCCCAGGACGCCACTCTGCCATTCCAGATCCCACCTGCCCAGGAGGAAACCTGACAAATTCACCTGCCCAGAGGTTTTCCTGACTTACTGGCTTCCTTTCCTCTGGGGCCCCAGCAAGTGTAATACATAACCCAATGGTCTCAGTGAGATTTCAGGTTCAGCATCTCCAGACATGAACTAAATTAGAGTGGAGAGCCTTCCAAGTTTCTGATAAGTCAATACTTTGTTCTCTTGGCTTCTCTAGCCTGTACCTCTCCTGGTTTCACCTGCTACTTCCTCTTTCTCTACAGCTTTCTTTCCAACAACTCTCTGCCTTTTAAGACTTGGGCTGTCCCCAACTATTTCCTACCTCTGTATTCTCCCCCTTTGCAAGCTTACACATGCTCACTGCTCCAGATGCCAGCTCTGGGCAGGTGGCTCTGGTCTCAGCCACTTTTCTGTCCTACATTTTCATCTGTTGCCCTGTTTCACCTCAACGCGACAGCGAAGCTCCACCAACAGGGATCAGATGCAAGACCAGGTGCCAGGAACTAGACTGAGTCCCTTGCCACTTTCTAGAATTTCTGGGGATGAAGGTTATGAGAAGGAGGAGTCATGGGCCCCACGTCCTGCCTGATGTCACTGTGTAAAGATTAAATTACCCCAAGAATTCTGGCCTCAAAGACAAGTCCCCTCCTGATTGTCTCCTAACCCTGAACTTTAGAAACACCCGCCTCTCAGGTGAGTTACCTAAATGACAGACGTAAGTACTATTTTCTAGAAAGTGTGGGGTTCTTTACACAGGCTCTCTCTGTATCCTCACAACATACCTTTGGGGGTATCGCCACTTTTCATCCCCAAGGAGACCAGAGGCAAATTCAGGTCTCACAGGAAGTGGGTGTCTGAGTGTCAAACCCAGGTCTACCTAGCACAGCCAGGTACTAAACGATGCTTCTATGGTTTGGTATTTGTGAGAAATACACGAACTGTTTATTAGAGAACCTGCCTTTTTCTCACATCACATTTCCATCCAGTGCCAAGTGGTATCTGCACAAATCTTCCCTCTACTTATAACCCCCTTCTAAGTTTGTATTGAAATTCCTTCTTTCACTTGATGAGAAAATTTTGCCCTAACTGGAGCACTTGTGGGATCCACTTCACAAATTGCTTTTTCTTATTTCCATAGAGATTGTAAGGTGAATACATCTGTGTCGTAGATATGACCCTGCACAGAATTGGACACCTCTCTCACTAATTTGTCCCAAATTACTATTTTTTCTTTGGTCAAGAATCATTACTTTGTTGGCCCTCTTCAATTCTTTATCAGCACCAGCAGGCATTTCCCCTCCATTCTGTTTGCCACGGAGAAACAAAGGTTGGGTCATTCATGAGATTTTCTCTCTGGGGGAGAAGGGTGGGGGTGGGGTGGGTGGGATGGGGATGGAGGAGGGAAGGTGAGTGGGTAGTGAACTGACCTCATGCACCAGATACCTGACTTTGGTTCTGACCCAGACACCACAAAAGACTGGATTCCAATTCATACCTTCACTTCCTGACAAATGGATACCAGCTGTGGTCTTCAAGGTCCTTTAGGAAACTTGAGAACCGAGACGGTCACACTCACAAATGCCGAGTGTCTTAGTCAGATCAGGCCACAGACAGGGTGGTTTAAGCAGCAGACATTTATTTCTCACAGTTCTGGAATCTGGGAAGCCTGGGGTCAGGGAGCCAGCATGGTCGGGTTCTGGCTTGTAGATGGTTGGCTTCCTGCTGTATCCTCCCATGGTGGAGAGAGAGCTCTAGGCTCTGCCTCTCCTTATGAAAACACTGATCTCATCACAAGGCGTCTACCCTCATGACCTCAGCTAAACCTAATCGCCTCCCCAAGGTCCCACCTGCAAATACCATCACCTCTGGAATTAGGGCTTCAACATATGAATCTGGGAGGGGGGGGCATAGACCATAATAAAAATAGTGCATAGGACCTAGTTTCTGCCAAATTATCAAAGGTTCGCAGAATCTCTGGGTTTAAATTTTAGCTCTGCCGCCTACTAGCTGTGTGACCTGGGACAAGTCAGTTAAACTTTTGGAGTCAGTTTCTGCATCTGTAAAATGGGAATAATATTGGTACTTGTATCATAGGATTGTTTCAATAATTAAGTGAGATAATGCCATAAGCTTCTTAGCAGGGTCCCTAATACCCGAGAATGGCAGCCCCTGGGGCCAGGCTGCCTGCACTGACTCTTCACTCTGCCTCCCTCTTAGCTCTGTGACTACTGGTGAGCTATTTACCCTTTCTGTCCTGAGTGTCACACCGTAAAACAGATATTCCCAGTACCTATTTCAGACAGTGATTGTGAAGACTGAAATACATTAGTCATTATTCATAGAAAGAACTATCATTATAATTATCATTCTCTTCTGCTCGAGGAGATAATCAGCTGGGTCTCGAGGAGAAGGTATAGCTGAATATAATAGTTCCATGAATATGTACAGTTTGAAGGTTTGCATCTCGGGAGAGGAAGGAATACTGTCTCAGGTGGGGAATCAAATCTCCTCTGGAAATTTCTGGGTGCTTGAAATTAGTTCCTTAGTCACAAATCTTCCCTCCGGACAAATGGTTTCCTCTGAATACGACTTGTCGCTGCTTCAACTTGCTTGAGTGTCTGCCTCCAGCAGTGAGAAAATAAGATTCTGTTTTAGCCACTTCTGCTGCTCTCAGCTGCTCACTTCTGTGCAACCTGAAGCAAGCAGAGGTGGCCTGTGGCGCAGTGTCCCGAGGACCCAGGAGCGTGTCACTTCGTTACCTGGAATCTACAATGCGATGCTGGCATATGGGTTTCTGAGTGGCCTTCCGGTAAAGTACTAAGTCTCATTTGGATAAACTAATTTGGTCCCTCCCAATAGTGACCTGACTCTCTGGCTAGTCATTATTGACCCTAATAGGATTTTTTCTTTCTTTATTGATGAAGGTATTAAATATGTGTCCTTATCCCCACTCCCCCCCCCCCCCCCCGCTGATGCCCTCACCCCCTTGGTGTCTGCGTCCATTGGTTAGGCTTATATGCATGCATACAAGTCCTTTGGTTGATCTCTCCTCCTTCCCCCACCCTCCCCTACCTTCCCTCTGAGGTTTGAGCATCTGATCGATGCTTCTCTGTCTCTAGATCTGTTTTGTTCATCAGTTTATGTTGTTCATTGTAATCCACAAATGAGTGAGATCATGTGATATTTATCTTTTTCTGACGGACTTATTTCGCTTAGCATAATGCTCTCCAGCTCCATCCATGCTGTTGCAAATGGTAGGAGATCCTTCTTTTTTACAGCAGCGTAGTATTCCATTGTGTAGATGTACCACAGTTTGTTAATCCACTCATCTGCTGACGGGCACTTACCAGCACAATTTACAATAGCTAAGATTTGGAAAGAGCCTGATAGGATATTTATGGGATGGGGCAGACAAAGGCAAAGCACCTCTATGCAAACGATGTGGCTGTGATCATTCCTGAGCGTGTTCCCAAGAGTTCTGATAGGGCAGTGGTTCAGGGAGATACTTGCCCCCAGGGGACACTTGGCAAACTCTGGAGGCATCTTTGGTTGTCAGAGCTGGGGGATGCTGCTGGCACCTAGTGGACAGAGGCCAGGGGGTTCTGCTAAGTATCCTACACTGCACAGAACCTCCCAACCACAGCAATGAAATCTCTGTCCCAAGTGCCAATGGTGTGGAGGAAGAGCAACCATGCTGTAGGGTAAGAGCAGAATGGCTGCCTCCCAGGATCTGGACAGCTTCTGTATGTTGTTTTCCAATTCACACCCAGACCAACGGTCTGTGTCAGAGCTCCCACCCACTCCAATTTTAAAGATGAAAACTCTGAAGCCTGGGAGGGGTGTGGAGTGACTTGGACAAGGGTGTGGAATGACAAGGACATCAAAACTATGACAAAGCAGAGATGTGATAGTTTCCCAGAGAGGACACAGCAGAGGAAGCAAACCCTAGTCCTTTAATCCAAGAGACATTTATAGAATGTCTATCATGAGCCAGGAACTATACTTGACACAGATGGTCGCCCATCTCCCAAAATGTCAAAGTTTAGTATCGGAGCAAGCACAACAGGCTCAACAGCATGGGCCTTGAAGTCAGATAGACCCGGTGGTGGGTTCCAGAATGGTTATTTACCAGCCCCGTGCTTTGGGGAAGTTACTCAATGGTTCTAAGCTTCAGTGTCCTCATCTGTAAGATGGTAATTATAACAGTACCTATGTCATAGTGTTGTTGTGACAGAGATAATTCAACAGGCGACTCATAAATACTAGCTGTCATCACCACCATCGTTATCATCATCACAACTCTTATTGAATAGATCAGGGGTAGAGCCTCAGAGTTTGAGTAAGTTGCAAGAGGTGGAACAGCTAGTAGGTGGTGGAACTAGAACTTGAACTCAGGTCTGTCTGACTCCAAAACCATCTAATTTAAACTGTATGGTGATGCCTCTCAAAGAATGGAGGACACGTAACTCTATCTGGCAAAGACTTTTTTTGAGGCGGGGGTGGGGGGAAGTTTTGGGGTGGGTGCAGTGCACATGAATGGCTGAGAGTCATACTTCATCAAGTACTTTTAAATAACAAGTACTTTAAAAAATGCTGTGAAGACACTAGTCTTTGGGGACCTCCTGTAATAGATGGAGATGATCTGTTATTAGAATATGGACTGCATGCAAATGGGGGTTCTACAGAGTATGAAAGAAACTCACTCTCTCACAAATTATGAATTCCTCCCTTCTCATGGGACCTGCCCCATCCCCGAAGACAAGCCAACCGAAACCCATCACCTCTGCAAGGGGTCACGGATTCGAATTAGTGTTGTCAGGATGAGCGATGTGTGTCTCCCACCACCCTGCCTGCAACCCTGTCCTCCAATTTCTCCTCCGTGTCCCCCCCCCCCTGGGAAGACATTTGTCTTCAGAGGCTGGCAGTGAGGCATTTGCCGTTACATACATCATGACACGCTTTACATATGCTCCGTGAAGCCGGGGCTAAATTATACTGGTGAGTTATTAAAAACAGCCCTCGATGCTATTATTATTTATTGCATTTCCAACTCTCCGCAGCAGCTGATTACTCGGCTTAATCTTGTATTTTTTTAATTCCCCACCCCGAAATTAATTCTCCGTGCAATGAATAAGCAAGGTCAGCCACACTGAGCACCCTTTGGAAAAGAAAGTTTGGATTCTGGAAAGGAGTTTGATGGACAGCCCTGGGACTGAGGCTCTGTTTCCCTGGAGGAGGAAGTCTCTCCCTTGAAACATGAGCACCTCTTCTCAAAGCCCGTCCAGAGGGGGTTCCCCAAACCTGGGATCTCACCACACCAGCCCCTTCCACTCAGGCTCCGCTGCCATCTCTGGCTGCCAGCAAAGGTCCTCAGTGATCCGGCCCCTGCCCGCCCCCAGCCTCACCTCTCACAGCCCTGCCTCTCCATCCAGGGCACAGTCATCA
The DNA here is from genome assembly GCF_000147115.1 of Myotis lucifugus. Taxonomy (NCBI): domain Eukaryota; kingdom Metazoa; phylum Chordata; class Mammalia; order Chiroptera; family Vespertilionidae; genus Myotis; species Myotis lucifugus. The sequence continues at coordinate 525,817 of NW_005871381.1, forward strand.
CAGCGACCTGCCTTCCAAGCCTCCCTTTCACCGCAAACTCTGCCTCTACCCC
>NW_005871381.1:526024-536176 GCF_000147115.1 Myotis lucifugus
ACACGTACTGTAGCACCTGACACACAGCATTGCCATTGTCGCACTACGGCTCTGCTCCTTGTTACATGGCGGACTGCTTGAGAGCATGGGCAGGTCTCAGCTGTTTACGCGCCCAGTGTCAGGCCCAGCACAGGTGCTTCGGAAACGAAGAAATCCCAAAATGGAAGGAGTGGAGTGGAGTGGAAGAGTCAAAGCTCTTGAATTGGGCCTGTATTCATTCAACCATTCATTCATTCAGCAGTATTTATTGAGTAGCTATTATGAGCCAGGCACTGTATTGAGCACTAGGGATACAATGGTGCTAATGGCCTAAGGAGGGAGAGGTACATGCCTGAAATAACAGCATAAGCATATAATTACAAGCTGTGATAAGTGCCATAAAGGAAAATACTCAGGGCCAACCCAGGCTGGAGTTGGTGTAGGACGTGTCATCAGGGATGCCTTCATTGAGGAAGTCATGCTTGAGCTAAAAGCTGAAGCATGAGTAGGCATTAACTTGATGAGAGGTAGGGCAAGAGCATTTAAGGAAAAAAGGTTGTGCAAAGGTCCTGAGGTGAGTGGATGCCTGAGTGTTGAAGAGGCACCTAGGAACTGACTGAAGGCCAGTGCTAGAGCCCAGGGAATGGGCAGAGGTGGAGGGGGTGTGGTGACAAAGGCTTGGAGGACTGAGGGGCCAGGACATGCAGAGTCCTGTAGACCCATATTAAGGATTTGTCTATCCTGGTCACAGTGGGTCTTAAGCAAAGGAGTAAAATTATTAGTGTGTGTGTGTGTGTGTGTGTGTGTGTGTGTGTGTACCGTATGTGTGTATGCACATTGTGTTTTAATGTAATGTAGAAAACAGAATGGAAGGGAACAAAGTACACAGATTGTGGGATATGTACCCCCAGACTGCCTCAGGTGACACACTGGCAAGGAGGAGTTAATAACTGAAGGATCGCATGGAGGTGGGAAGCCTTCTGGGGGTCCTCATGGAAACACCTGGACCATATGTTGGGGTCACAGGCCTGCTCTAGAATGTCCCTCTTCCAATGCAGAAGCTCATAGTGAGAAAGGCTCAGTCTTCTCTGGGGTTGGGTGGTTCAGAGACTTATTTCTAAGTTTTGCCCCTAAATTCTGGGTCTTGGGAGGGTTGAGTCAGCACCAGACTAGACTTAACTTGCTACTTTGGGAAGAATGGGACCTTAGGATGTTGTTTGGTTCATCTTTTCATCCCATCATCCATCATCCATCCATCATCTGTCCATCATCCATCCATCCATCCATCCATCCATCCATCCATCCATCCCCCATTCATCCATCCATCCATTGTCCATCCATCTATCCATCCATCACCCATTCATCCATCCATCCATCGCCCATTCATCTGTCCATCCATCCATCATCCATCATCCATCCATCCATCCATCCATCCATCCATCCATCCATCACCCATTCATCTGTCCGTCCATCCATCCATCCATCCATCATCTATCTATTCACCCATCCTCCATCATCTATCTACTCACCCTCTATCCAATGAAAAAATACTGGAGGAGGGTCTAGAACCTGGCCTCTTGATCCCCAAGACAGTATTTGTTCAGCCTGGCCCACATGGTCATTATGAGGGAGGGGTTTTCAGCTACAGCTGAGCGGGTGGCGTGGGGCTCAGACACCATCACAGCATTTTGTTCCCTCAGTTCTTTGATTACTGAATTGGAGCCCCAGGCAAACCTTGTATTCTTCTCTCCTGATTTAATTGGCCCATTATTTCAAACTTTTGTAGATAAGGGAATAAAAAAGTCAGTGGAATATTGTATTCATCACATCCAAATTAATATGCTTCATTACCACAAAGACAAGGAGCATAGTTGCAATATTTTCTCAAAACTTTTAATTGAACAGAGCATGGGAGGTGGGGGGAGCGAAAATGGAAACCACCACGCTCAGATGTTGTTTTTCACTCTCTCCGAATGTGTGCTGCTTGTGATCCACTCATCTCATTAGTGTTAATTATGAACTAAAATAAAATGGCATTTAACACTGTGCTGAGACTTTAATTAAGGCCAAACTCCCATACCCAGATACTCTCTGAAGTCTAAAATGGCATGAACTTCTGCCGAGCCAGTGGTACCCCCACACCCACTCCATCCCCTGCTGGCGAGAGGCTCCTACTTCTGTAAACCACCTGTCCACCCATCCATCCCTTCAACAAATAAACTTTAACTTCAATGTTTAAACTTCAATGTTGTTCTGGGGGGAGAAAACGGATATTTGTTAAGTACCACTATATTTATCACTTTAAATACATTATCTGAAGCCTAATACAGCACCAGGGACAGAGGGAACATGTAAGTAAGGGTAGTTAGTAGTACAGTATATATTCTCATGTAATCATCAAAACAGTCCCATGAGGTGGGGGAAAATTATTATGGTATCTATTTTTCTAAGGATGTAAAACTGAAGTCCAGAGAGATTATGTGACTTGTCCAAAGTCATACTGACTTCATAGTGTTTTGTTGTACAATGCTGAGTTAGAAAGAGTATTCTGGATGATCTAAATTAATTAATTAATTAACTAATTCATTCATTCATTCATTCATTCAACAAACGTAGATCACCTACTGTGTGCCAGGATCTGTGCTGGGGACTGGAGAGAGCTCAGTGCCTCTGCTCACAGGTTCAGTAGCAGACAGTGGATGGTGACGACAAGTCAGTGGGCTGAGTACTGAGAGAGAGAAGCAGAAAAACTGTCGGAGCACGACGCAGGGGCACCAAGCCCAGCCCAGAAATGCAAGAGTTCTCCAAGGAAGTGAGACTAGTGGGACAATTCCATCCTCGAGACGCACTCAGTCAGAAGGGTGGCCTAACGACTCTCCTCCCAGAGCCCTGGCAACCCCAGCCCAGCTGCCCAGCAGCAAATATGGCACAGTGCCCATCCAGCCAGACTGCAAGTTGGCCTTCCCGAACCACCTGGAAACCACCCTGCACAGGGTGACAGTGACCGACCACAGACACCTGGGCTGCTGGCATCAGGCGCCATGGATGTTGAAACGTCAGTGCCTGGCACAGACCGGGCACTAATCAGTATTTTCTTTCCCTTCCTCCCTCCCCTGCCATGATTCCACAACTCTGCCTGGTCCCCGTCCTGATGCCTTCACTGGCTCCTCCCCTCCACACCCACAGTCTCTCTATCCGGAGGAACATCAACCCGAGAGAGCAATTACTGAGAAGGTCAGGGGTTCAGGGATTTCCAGGGCTGACCTGGTGTTGGGATGACCAACCCGCTCACTGACAAGGGAGGAGGTGGTGAAAGGCGCCTGCTCCGTGTCAAACAGCAGCACCAGGACTTGGACCCAGGACCCCTGACTTCAGTTTAGTGACACTTCCTAGCTCTAGAGCTCATGCTCTCGGCAACAATGCAATACTGCCCCCTGGAATGTATTCTTCTCAGTTAGACCCCAAGGACCCGCTTTTCCATCTTCCGGTCCTGCAGAGAGACAGGTCCGCACCCAGGCTCCCCAAATTCGTGGGACGAACCAGAGCAATTTCATGAGGGCCCCGTGGAGGTGGCAGCTTGCTTGTGCAAATACCTCCCTCCCAGAGGCCTGCCTACCACACTAAGCCTGCACTTCTATCATGAGAGGGTGTTTTTTTTTTATTATTATTAATAATAACTGTAATTATAAAGATAACAGCTTTTACTTGTTTAATGCCTGCTATGTGCCAGGACCTCTGTTGAGCACTTCATACACATCATCTCACTTAATCCTCAGAAAAGAGAGGAGGGGAATAAAAAGTACAAACCTCCAGTTATAAATAAGCCATGGGAACAGAGTCAATAATAGCATGAGAGCTCTTACAGGGACAGATGGTTACCAGAATGACCGTGGTGATCACTTTCTAAGGTCTATAAATATTGAATTACTATGTTGCACACCTGAAACTAATATTATCTTGTATGTCGCATGTCAACTATAATTAACAATAAATTTTAAAAAAGAAAGATAAAAAAGAAGAAGAAAGTCAAGTCAACTCTCCTGTCCAAGGTGACAGGACTAGGAAGTGTCCTCATCCTGAGAGTCTGCAGGAGGACACACTGCCTCCTGGCCTCAGGGCCTTGTGCTCGTCCAGAGGGCAGAGCACAGGGGCCAGGGAGCAGACAGCCCAGGAAGGTCACCGTGGCTCCTCTGCTCCAACCCCAGCTGTGGGCAGGGAGGCAAACCAGTCCCCCCTCCTCCCCACCTCCGTGACTCCCCTTGGTCTGAAGGAGGACATCAAGCGGGAACGTATAGAAAGGACTTCTCCAGAGCCAGCCAGCAGCAAAAAGGCCAGGCGGAGCCACCCCCCAAAGGTTCACTGTGCTTTTCTCTGCTGTGGGGTGACTAGGGATACTTATCTTCGTCCCTATTCTGTCACATCGGTGCTGAATTTTCCATAAGGAGCATGACTTACTTTCAGCTCATAAAGAAAATGAAACAAAACGACGATCCATTATGAAAATTAACATAGGATTCTCTAATAAAAGGGATCGGGGTTCCTTGGAGAGATGGCTGATTCTGTAGCTGGGGCAAGAAATACACAAAATGGCCCTGGAGCATCTTGTCGTGCCAGGAAGTAGGGAAGTAAGTGCTCAGAAAACAAAGCCCTACAGCGACGGGCGTGTCAAAGAGACCTAGGCGCCCACTCAGAGCTCCCAATGGCCAAGGCAGAACAATCCGAGCAACAAGAAAAGGAAAATAATATAGGATTAGAGCCCAAAGCATAAACATATATGTCCGTGAGCCGATCCTTCCATAAGCCAACCTCTCGTGCAGCGTTCCTAATAATTTATGTAGATGCTCTGCCCACAGGAGGGGGAGCATCCCTTTCCCTCCAGGTGTGGCCTGTCCCACAGGGACTGCCTTCCAAAGAGGAGAAGGGGGTGGAGAGAAGCTTCAGAGAAGCTGAAACTTGGCAAACACGACCTCAGCCCGGGGGTTAAGGTCAACGTCACAGTGATAAGCCATGCTGATGACATGCCTCCTTGACGTCATGTGACGTGGATGGCACTTTACCTCGGCGGCCTTCCTCCCAGAACCTCAGTCTAATGACGAGAAAAACTTCAGCTAAAACCCAACTGAGGGACATGCCACAAAACCCCGTCATGGTAACTCCTCCAACCCATCGAGGCCCTCACCAGGACGGACAGTCTGAGAAACGGTCACAGCTGAGAGCCGTCAGGCAGGGGGCGCAGGATGGCTGAGCATGTGTGGCACCCTAGATGGGGTCCTGAACAGAGAAAGGACATTAAGCTAAAGCGAAGGGAACACGAATTAAGTGTGGACTTTAGTTAATAATGTGGCAATATTTGTCCATTAACTGTGACAAGGCTAAGGTGAGATGTTAATCATAGGGGAAGCTGGGTGTGTGGTATTTGGAAACTGGACTATTTCTGCCATTTTTCTCTAAGCCTAAAACTATTCTGAAATGAAAAGTTACTTTTAAAAAGTTTATTCCTTAGAATAATCTAGAAATTTGTAAAAAAAAAAAAAAAAAAAAAAAAAAAAAAAAAAAAAAGGCCTGTTTGCTGGGCTGGAAGCGGACAAGGTCATGGTATCTAACCGGCCCTCCGCAAGTCCCACAGGAGTCTCCTGGCAGTTAGATTCATTAACTCGGTATTTTCTAATGATTAACACTGATCGATAATCCTCTGGGTCTGCTCCTTCAATCAATCGCCCATTAATGAGGACGAAAGTACCATTTTATTACCAAGCCCGGAACCTTTTGCAGAGAAGGCTTCTGGGATTGGGGCTTCGGTTCCCTCCGCTGCCTGTTGGGTTAATTAAAGCTCCCGCCCAGGTCCTCCAAGCCTTAGGCTCATGACCTGGAACGAAATTAGCCGGCGGGAAAGGCTTCCGGGAAAATGGGGTAGAGGTGTTGGCTCCGTGAGACACTCAGCCGGCCAGGGAGCCAAGTCCATTTGACTGAGGACGCACCAAGTGCTCAGGCCTCTGTTCCAAGCCCCCTCCTGAGAGACCGCCCCCTCCCACCCTTACCACTGCATTTACAGCGTCAATGCCCACATGCTCTCTGGCCCGCCTGGGGCGCTGACCTCCGGGATGGCATTGCCCAGGCTCCCGTGACCCCTGGCTTCTAACTGGGCTCAGCTGGTGGGAAGCATGGGCAGAGCTGAGAGGGTGAGGAGAGAGAGGTGAGGGCAGCGGTTGTATTCCTCTTCTACTACAGCGTCCAGCTCTGGGCGGGGGGCACCCTCTCCAACAGCCTGAGTTCTCTCTGGGGACTGGGCACCCTCCTTCCGCTTGGCCTTCAGGCCCAGGGACGGCGGTGGTTCGGCTGTTGTACGCTGGGGGCATTTTTGCCTCCCTCAGAGCTCCTCTCCCCCCTTCCTCACCGCTATAGCCAGCCCCTTCCTAAAATTCCCTTCGATGGCCTTTTCCATTCACTTCCTCCAGGGGCCCTGACAGCTATGGCACCCGTCATTTTTTCTACCTGCTTTTCCATCTCCACCTGCCCCAACTCTAACAGCTCTCCTGGTGGGTGTGCCAGGGCAGAGGGCACAGACCCCAGCAAGGTGGCTGTGCGGGTTCTCAGAGGCCCAACAGCCCCAGGCCTGAGAAGGTTGGGAGCAAGGCGTCTCAGGCAGAGGCAGGGAGTAGCGAGGGTCTTGTCCCCCTCCCCTGACAAGGAGGGCTCCCTGGGCTTAAGGCAGGGGAGGAGGAGGAGAGAGAGGCTCTGTGGGCTCCCTGGACCCTCAGGAGAACTGCTAAGATGAGAGAGGAAAAACGACCGTGCAGTGTGTTCAGGGGCTGGGGGCCCAGGCGGTCCCTCTGAGGGGTTTGTGCTCCCAGGACTGCAGAGAGCGGCCAGCCCTGAGTGGCCACGCTGATGGGACAGCAGACCACCTAGCAGAGGTGGGTGACTCAGGATCAGATGACTTCCAAATGGCTCGGCTCTTTGAGAGCCTCCCAGGACCTGGCAGCACCCTGGGGGGCGGGTGTTTCCTGCCCAAGGGGCTGGGGTCACGTGGAGGAAGCTGCCACCATGACTCGTGTGTGGGGAGCCCTGAAACATACACACCGTTCCCAGATCTGCTGCTGCCTCCCCTCCCACCGTCCCATATCCCGCAGGTGCTTCTGGAGGAAGGAAGAGGTCGGGTCTACGTCCCCTCTCCTGAATGTGGGCTGCCCGGGTGGCTTTGATGACAGAGCGCAGGGAGGGTGGCATCACGCCAGCTCTGGGCATCGCAGGACTGGACTCCCGCCTGCTAGGTCTCCTGGAGCCCGCACTGCCTGTGAGGAGAACGACGACCCGCTGGGCTGGAGCCATGGACAGTCCCCGCCGCTGGCCAGAGGGAGCGGGCTCAGCTGCGCGCAGCCTGCCGCCGTCCCTGCCACTGCGGGCTGTCCAGTCGAGACCAGGCACAGCCGAATGCCATCGCGTCACGCTGCCCACATTGCACGGAGCAGACGGATCGCTCAGCTGGGCCTGAGTTCCTGACCTCCAGACGGAGAGAGGGTAATATAATTGTTGCTCTTTCCAGTCACTGTTTGGGGGTAGAAAGTTGTGCAGCAACACGGAACTGGGACGGCCCGCCTTGAGGGACCTTGCAGAAGGCAGCGGGCAGGGAGGCCCAGAAATGCAGGCTGCAGGGTCAGGCCGGGATTGTCACCTGGACTCCAAAGGGAAGTTAATCCTAGTCTATTTCTTGCGCAGCGGAGACTCATTCCTGCAAAACTCAGAGGAAGCTTTTCTCAGGGCCTGGCCCAAGTGAAAGCTGCTGCCCATTCTTAGGGCAGGGCTCCCAGGACCTGGAGAGGCTCAGAGGCCGCGCCCCCTTGGCCACGTCCCCTCAGAGCCGTGCCCTCTGGCTGCTCTGTGAGGCGGGATGGTCAGAGGCCAGAGCTCCAAGCCCTGGGCAGTGAAGAAAGGGGTGCAGGTCAGGGCTGGGCCTGCTCTGCCCCCGTCCCCTCACCCAGCCCTTTGGCCCCCCAGGGCCTTTCCAGGGCCCTGTCCCACCCTCCCGGCCGCTTTCTCCCCGATGCTGATATTCTCTCCTGTCCTGCCTGTGGCAGGGCCATCGCAATGAGCAGGGTGACAAGGGACAGGGTTCCCCCACAGCGGGAGCGAGCACCGTAGTTACTTGCCTAAGGTGGAGAGAACCACGTTTCCCCCAAGTGGAACGTCAGTCCCCAGAGCACAGTGCAGGTCGGAAGTGGAGTGGAAACAGGGCCGGTGTCGCAGCCATGGAGGGTCCTGTGCTCGTCCCAGTGAAAGCCAAGTTGACCCTCTCCTCTGACACACCAGGCGGGGCAGAGCAGCCTGGGCCAGGACACTGGGGAGAGGTCGGCTCTGTAGGTCTCTTTCTATTGCAAATGGCCGGCAGCACATCCCAGACCTGGCTGGAAGGCAGGCGTAGAGGCTGTGGACGGTGTGTCTGGGTCGAGCCAACTCTCTCTCTGTGGTTTTGGGGAGATGTATGAAACCCTAACCGGGTGGAGACAAATTTTTTTTTTTTAATGAGAGAAAGAGAGAGAAGAGAAGAGGGGAGGGGAAGGGAGGGGTGGGGGAGGGAAGGGAAGGGGAAGGGGAAGGGGAAGGGGAGAGGCGAGGAGAGGAGAGGGGAGGGGAGGAGAAAGATAGTGAAATGGGAATGGAGGAGAAACTCGGTCTTGCCATTAAAGCAACATCCACAGTGACCTCTGACCTGTGACCTCTCCGGCCCTGGCTTCCCAGGGGCGCCTTCCCTAGAGGATTCTCCTGGGGTTGAGTGTGACCTGCGTGCTAACATGTGCAGGTTTCATACCGCGTGGCCCCCAGTCCACGCCCCGTTCTTCATCTAAGTCACAGCGAAAGGGAGAGGAACCTCTTCTAATGACGGAGAAAAAGGGGGGGTTTGCTGGATGTGTTCTGAGTTGTTACAGTTTCCTATGTTATATTTTAAGGGTGACTTAGGGAATTTCAAGGGTCATTCTGACTGCATCCAATTGTTACATTTTTTGTTGACTCCACAGCTAGAGAAGCAATAATTCCACAGTCTCCCGTATGCAGTTAATTCACCAGTCCTTGTTTTCATAAGTGGCATGCTCCGAAGTAATGGCTTTATGATACACATTAGAGAGAGTTCAGAACCAGGTAGTGTTAACGGCAGCTTACTGTATTTCAAAAAGCCATAAAGAAAATTGCTATTCGCGCCATTAACCAGATAATGTTAATGCAAATCATGCACCTCAATGTGAAATTCCTGGCTCCGAGAATGCTCTGGAAATGAGTTAACATTGTAATTTTGGCCAACCAATGGCTGACCTAATTTAGCCACAGGTAGACGGAGCGGCTCCCAGAGGCTTGACATCCAGGTAAATCACGGGTAATATCCACGCTGGAGAGAGAACTGAGCAGGCCCACCAATAGCCGGAATGAGCACTTTGTTTTAAATGTTTTACCCTCATTAGATGCATTAATATTCATGAGTAAGTGATTATCCATATGAATTTCCTATGGTAATGACCCAATTCAGCCAGACCTCCCCTTTTAAAATGGGTACCCACATCCAAGTGCAGCACGATTCTATCGTGACCAGGGTAGTATATCAATTTTGGGAATTTATTCCCCCTTTGTGGGCATGGCCGGAATGTGAGCTCATTTAAGACTTCAGTGGCAATTTACCCTTTGGGGGGGGTGTCCCCACAGCACATGGCACAGCCTGGCACGCGGCGGGCGCTCAGCGACATCTGATCAGTGGGAAAGCAGGTACCGGGTGAATGGCATGGCTACTCCAGGGCAGGAGCGCACAGGGCCAGGCAGGTCCTGGTGGCTGCAGGGCTCGGAGCCACCTTCCTGGAGGCAGTGGGCGGAGCTGAGCCCCGGAGGAGGGGAGGCTGGGAGTGGAGGACAGTGCAGAGGGCATTTCCGAGTGAGAGGAAGGACAGGTGGACAGAGGCGATGGCGTAGGAAAGGGAGGCAGATGGTGTGACCTTGTAGAAGGTGAATTGCTGGGTGACGGGTCACCTGTGGGCTGGTCACACCAGCACCCCTTTCCTAGGAAATGTCCTCTCCCAACCACATGCTGTAGTGACAATGGAGACGTCCCTACAATGTGAGCGGGCTCCCTGCCAGTGGCTGCGTGATGGGGGGCCCGTCAGGCTTCTCCATGGAGGCTGGCCATGGGCAGTG
>NW_005871381.1:537075-551006 GCF_000147115.1 Myotis lucifugus
CCTGTGAACCGAACCACCGCTGGCTGTGAGCTTCTGGAAGGCATTGGACTGTCCCTTAGTGTTTTTGTTTGTTTTGTGTGCAGGGTGGGGAGGGGGAAGGTGGAAGTGCTGGGGCTTTGCTCAACCCCTCTGAGCCTCAGTTTCCCCATCTGTAAAATGGGAAGGCAGTGACTAGCTTCCTCAGGGGTGTTTTAAGGATAAAAAGAGATGCTGGCCCTGGCCGGTGTTGCTAAGTGGTTAGAGCGTCGGCCTGCGCACTGCAGGGTCATGGCTTTGATTCCCAGCCAAGGGCATGTACCTGGGTTGCAGGTTCAACCCCCAATCAGGGCGAGTGTGGGAGGCAACCAATCGATGTGTCTTTCCCACATGGATGTTTCTCTTTCTCTCTCTTCCTCCTCCCTCCTTTCTTCCACTCTCTCTAAAAATGGGAAAAAATATTGTAGGGTGAGGATGAGAGAGAGAGAGAGAGAGAGAGAGAGAGAGAGAGAGAGAGATATGCTATACAGAAAGGCATGAGGACACACATATGTAAACAATAGTCCCTCCGGGCCCCTGCAAGTCCCTGGAGTCTGACAGCGACGGTCGCTCAGACAGCCCCCACTAAAGACCTGCAGCCTGCACGCCAGCCTCTGCCTTTCACCCCAAGTGGGCAATGCCCCCTCTCCTGTGTGTCTGGCGACCTCAGAGGAGACCCAGTGACTTCATGCCTTCTCTTCGTAGCCCCTAGAAGCCCCCTTCCCTTGACAGGACTACTGCAGCCGTACCCCACTCTTTGTCTTCTCAGCTCTTCCCAACCCCCCCCCCCCCCCCGCCCCCCAGCCTGCCCGCCCCCCTCGCTCACCCTGACAGCCTCAAAGGCCTATTTGCTTGCAGACTAAACTTCCTGGTGGTTTTACTATCCCCTTGAATTACTGTACAATCTCTTTCAAGTTATATTTGATTATTTTTCACATTTAAAAACATGAACACAATTACCCACCAATGGCACGTGCCGTTACAGTCAGAAATAAAATAGTGTGGCAATACCACCGATGCATCTTAGACAAGTAGTCAGGCCCTGGAAATTATGTCTCGGGCCTGGAGTGAGATCCGCAGCGATAGGGACCATATAAATGCATATGAGACAATAAACAGTTACAAAGGGAGAGGATGCTGAATAATTAATTCACCCGCCTCGCCAGGCACGTTCTTTATAAATCTGTCCCCGAGGTTCATTTGTTGCTGTTTTTTTTTTTAAACAGAAGCAAATATTTAAAAATAAAGAATAAGTTATGTCCAGGAAGGAGAGACGTAAAAAGAAAGAATCAGTGGGGGGGAGACAGAAGATGACGGATGGTGAGGGTGCCAAGGTGGCTGTTACCTTCCCCGGATGGCACTGGTTAAGGAGAAGGATGAGGGAAGGGTAGGGCGGGCTGCTTCACAGGGAGACAGGATTGGTGTGGGGCGCATCTTCTTACCTGAGCCCAAGCCCATGTGTAGCTGGAAAAGGGAAAACCCACAGGGGCACGTTTAGAAAGTTCTAGAGCTCCCCTCTCTTCCCCTGGTACTACCGGATCTCCGAGGACCGCAGGAGAAGCAAAAGATTGTATGGACTTTGATGTACATCCACGGCCGAGGGATGTACTACCTTTCCGGCCCTGCCTTATCCCAGGTGGCCCTGGCTGTTGCAAAGTTCCTCCCGTGGCGTGCAGGAGGTGCGGGCATGAGACCCATTCCCCAGCTGTCCCCCTAAGAGCCAAGAAGAGCCCAAGCCCCCCCTCTGCCCATATCTATATAGTGTCCCATGAAAATGTGAACACACTTTACCAGCTGATGACTCACTTAATTTTCACCCCTTTTCAGGTTGAACTGACTTGAAATAATGGGGGAAGCCAGGCTAAGCTTTGAACAAAGACAATTTATCCTAAGGTGCCACTAGACTTTTTTTTTGTGTGGGGCTACATAAAAGATAAAGTTTATGGTACAAAACTGGCAACAGTTGACGAATTGGGGCGCACAAATACCAAACGAAATGATTCTCGATGTTGCGATTCCGTTGCTTCGCGTTATCTGCAGTGCCTGGACCAGAGTGGTCATCAGTTTGCAAACAGGCACTGACCAAAAAAAGGATTCATTTCTGTAGATCCTTTTACATTTTGAAAATGTTCGTTAATAAACACGGACTTTATAATTATTCAAAGTCAGTATACACTTTTTGGGGACATCCTGTAAATACCCAGGGATCAAGTCTCACCCACCCCTCCTGGCTACTAGGCCTAAAGTTCCCCTGACCTGAGATTCCTTTGGGTTCAGAAGCTCCCTTCAGAATGTGCTCCTTGAACTGGTCATTCATTCCTTAGGGGGAGAGATGCTTGTTATTCTCTTTGTGTATTTCAGACCCACGGCCTTTATCAGATGAACGCTTTGCAAATATGTCCTCTCCCCTGTGGCTGGCCTGTTCTTTTTCTTAACAATGTCTTTTGGTGCAGAAGTTATACATGTTGATGAAATCCAATTTACTGACAGAGTGAGGGTAGGATGGAAAATGGTACAGCTACTTGGGGAAAATCCCAAGTTGGCATTTTCTTATTTAAAAGTTAAGCATTCACCTCTCATTTGATCCAATAATTCCACTCCCAGACATTTACCCAGGAGAAATGAAAGCATATGTCCACATAAAGACTTGTACATGAATATTCTATCAGCTCCCACAGGCTTTGGGGGGGTTTATGACACTAAAGATAATGAATGTCAAGTTCCAGGCACTGCGTGCATACAGTCAGTACTCAATACATGCAGACTGTGTGAGTACAGTCAGTGCTCAATACATGCAGTCTGTGTGCATACAGTCAGCACTCAATACATGCACACTGTGTACATACTGTCAAGTGATAAATACATGCAGCCCCCACCCTTTGTCTTCTAGGCTCCTTTCTGCAGTTCCCAAGGGCAGTTCCCAGACTCTTGATGCCCCTTCCCTCCTTAGGTCTAGAAAGCTAACGGTGGTGGTGAAGGCATTAGCCAGGGGTCACCTGCAGCTCTGTTGCCTAATAGTGGAGTGATCTCGGGCCATGACGTGGCAGTGCCTGGTCCCTCGTTTCCTCCCACACCTGACACGGAGAGGAACCGAGGACACCCCGCAGGGAGGCTGTGAGGACTGAGGGCAATAGGGCTGCTAGGCACCCCGGGCGGCAGCAGGAAGTGATCCATTGGCAGATGCTGCCTGCTCACATGCGGGTCTGTGCCTGAGCCTTCTCAGGGGCATTTGCATGCTCTGGGGGAGTCAGGGAGGACGGTCTGGAGGAAGGGTCTTCAGAGGATCTGGGACCCCTTGTCTGATAGGAGGAGGACAATCATTTATCCCCACCTCACAGGCCGAGGGGAGGTGCGGGCCGGCTGGAGCGACGGGAATGGCTTGGAGTGAGGAGGCTCTGTGCACTGGCTTGGGGCTGGGTCCTGCACAGAGCAGGACTCCCCACCCCACAGGCTCAGACACAGAAGCCAGGGTCTGGGCCCAGGTGGCCCATGGGAGAGACCCACTGCTATGGGGGCAGATTCTGGCTGCGGTTCGGGCAGTATCCTGGGGCCCAAACATCTTCCTGGCCTCAGGGACATATGCCTTACCTACCAGAGAGGGTGGCCTGGGGCCGGCCTGGGGTTTGAAGGCATTTACCTGTCCCTTCACCCCATATTCCCAGTGACTAGAGAGGCCGAGAGCAGCCGCCCAGAGCGCCCTGGGAGAAGTGGCCCGCAGGCACTGGGAGCACCTGGTCCTAGAGCGACCTGGGCAGTCATCTGCCCGCCCGCCAGGTCCCGCTCCCTTCCCACCCAGAGAACACGAACTCGCATAGACTTGGGAGAAGCTGCCCCGAACTCCCTGTCCAGGTGACGGCATGCACAAGGGTCTGAGGGCAGGGGCCTTGGAGGAGGTGAAGAAGCTGGAGGAGGGTCAGCCCCGGTCCTGGGGCTGCACACCCGCGGGCACTCCCCGTGCTGCTGGCAGGGTCCTCACTGTCTTAGGCATTTCAGTGCCAGAGGTCAAATGTCCCTTCGGACAAGGGGTTAATATCCAAAATATATAAAGACCTCGTACAACTCAACATCTAAACGCCTGAGTGGACATCTCTCCCAGGAGGACACACAGATGCCGACAGACGCATGAACAGGTGCCCAAGGTCCCCCATCACCAGGGAAATGCAATCAAAGCCATGGATGCCGCCTCACATCTGTTAGAATGACTGTTGCCAGAAAGACAAGAAATAAAAGCAGCGGACAGGTTGTGGAGAAAAGGGTTGGTGAGAATGTGAATTTGTGCAGCCACTGTGGAAAACAGTGTGGAGGGTCCTCAAAACATTCAGACTAGATATGACCCAGCTATTCCACTGCTGGGCCTTTATCAGCAAAAAATACAAAACAGCAATTCAAAAAAATACCAGCACCCCTCTGTTCACTACAGCAGCAGTTACAACAGCCAGGATGTGGAAGCAACCCAAGTGTCCACTGATAGGTGAAGAGACAAAGAAGATGCGGTTCATCTATGCAGTGGAATATTACTCAGCCATGAAAAAGGATGAAATCTTGCCATTTGCAACACGGATGAATCCAGAGGGTGTTCTGCTAAGAGCAGTAAGTCAGAGAGAGAAAGACAAACACCGTATGATCTCACTTACCTGTGGGATTTCAAATAAGCAAGCAAACAAACAAAACAAACAGCCCCCTGGACACAGAGAACAATCCGATGGTCGCCAGGGGGAGGGGTGGGTAGATGGATGGAGAAGGTGAGGGGGAATGACAGGCACACACTTCCCGTTGTAAAATAAACAGGTCGCGGGCTGACACCGATAGCACAGGGAGCAGGGTCAATAATATCGTAACAACTTCGCACGGTGACAGATGGTCCCCAGATAGACCTCGTGGAGATCACTTTGTCAGGCACACAGCTGTCTACTCACTATGCTGTACACTTGAAACGAATATATTATTGTAGGCCAACTGTAGCGAAACATTAAATGGGAAAACAGTCACTTTAGAAACCCGACCCTACACAGATGTCGCTATCCAACCTCCAGTGCAGGTAACTGGAGTCTAAAACGAGTCGCCACCGGCTGGAACCTTGACGTGAGGTGATGGGTGAGAGGCAGTGACAGCGAGACACAGAGCCAGGGTGGTGACATGGCTGGTGGGATGCCGTGGGTTTGAAAACGGCCGAGGCTGCATGCCACGGAGGACGGGGGTCTCCGGGAGCCCCGGGTGGGATGGATGAGGCCCCGGAAAGCTGCCCGCGCCCTCCATCCCATGCCCGTCGGTCTCAGCCATTAGAAGCTGCGGAAGAAGCTCTCAGAGCCAGTGTCACGGACCAGGGCATGTCACAGGCCACGGCATGCCACATGCACAGACCGCGGGGCCAGGTCCTGGCTGGCAGACCCGAAGCCACCGTCCCCTCTCCTTCCCCGAACCAAGGCTGGGGGCCCTCAGTGGGACCCCGGGGTCTGGACCCCCTCTCCAGACCCAGAGAAGTCTCCGTTGGGACAGGAGAAGTCTGCCCCGGGAGCACCCCCAGCTGAGAATCGAGATGCAATGAATCGGTCGTGTCTTACTGTGGCCGCGTTTGCTCCCAAACTGCCAAGTGTGTCATCACACCGCCCTCCCGCGGCTCGCGCCTGACTTACCTGCAAGAGAGAACACAGAGCGGATGGCAGACATCTTCCCTGGGGCCAGCGCGGCCTCTGGATGGGACTGGGAGTCCCTGGCTCCGAGGGAGAGCAGGCTTCGGGAAGGGCCGCCCCCGGCAGGGCCGAGCCAGCAGGGTACCCCGCCCCTCTCTCTCCAGGCCTTGACCTTGACCAAGTCAACAGCCTGAGAGAAATGCATGAGGCACGGACGTCTGGAGGGAGGCTTTGCAGGGACCCAGGTGCAGGCAGGCCCTGCCCACGGCCTCCGTGAGCAGGAGGCACCCCTGGGGCAACGTAAGAGGTGTTCGCTTCCGGGCCGAGAGGGGGGGGGCTCTGCTTGACCCTTTACCTTGGGGATGGGGACAGCGGGCCACGGTATGCTCCCTTTACTTGGGCACCGTGGTCGCTGAGTGCTTTGTCCCCTGCACAACTGCAAGCCAAAAGGAAGTAGCCAGCGTGGGCGGGGTTTGCATCCTCCTCTAGAGGTGCTGCTCCCCCTGCCTGTGTCCGAAGGAGGCAGTCCCTTCTGTTCTCCATACCAACCCGCCTTTCACTGTGTACCTCCCCTGCGGGATATTCCCCAGCCCCTCCAACCCCGGCAATGGCAGGACGGGCTGAGCTCCTAATACCAAGGCTTCTCCCAACCTTATATCTGAACAGCCTAGCAGACACGCGATTTCAGTGAGCACAGCTCCATTGCCGACTGGGTTTATATCCATGGATGTAAGTGGGGTGACGCCCACGCTCCTGTTGCCAGAGGCACCAAACACCCTGACTGCCGTCCCTGCCCCCCCTCCCAGGACTAATTGGCAGTTTCCTCTGGGTATTGACCTGCAGTTTGAGACCATCAACCAGAGGCACACAGACCAAACCACAAGGCACACGATCGCCTAAAAGTCAAGGTGGCAGCTCTGGGTTCACGCTCACGGATTTAATCGACTTTTCCACCCCTGCTAATGCCCTTCCGCACCAGGCTGGGTCGGGCAGCTTTCTCCCCTGCGCTTCCTCACGGCGTCCACATGCTAGTGTACGCTGGGACTCCAGTGCCCGCCACCTCCTGGCCACGGCCCACTGGAAACCATTTCCATCGGTACTCATATCAGCCACTCGGGAGTCACCCTGCTGGTCCCCATTTCCACACTGAATCCACCACCAAGTCCTACTGATTCTCCAGATCTCTCTGGAATTCACCATCTTCGACCAGGCACCCACATGGCTGGTGGAAGTGATGGGCTGGTGCTCAAGCAGCCCTGTGGGGGCCCTGAAGCAGCGGCCACAGACTAATCCTGGCAGAACAGGAGGATGGGAAGGGCAGGTTCCTCACAGGTTCCCGAAGCTGCCAGACCAGCCGGTACCAACCACCTCCCGGCTTCTTTATGTGAGAGAGACGGCATGGTCTAACATCATGTTATTGTGGGATTTGGTCCCATGCAACTGAACCCATGTACTGAGTCAGTCACTGGGGCGGACAGAAGGGATCGGACCTGTGAACAGGTGTGTGTGCGTACGCCAGGTGGAGCATGCCTGACTCTTGGATGAGCAAGTGCTTGGTGGGGCGATGGGAGGAGGGGAAGGGTCCACAGGAGAGAGGGGGCAGGGGCACCTGTGAGGGAAGTTGTCACAACCAGAGGCGCTGGGCAATTACCGAGCGTGGCTGTCACTCAGCCGCTCCTCGCAGCCCGCACCCCTGCGAGTTTGGCCCCGTCATTACTTCCACTTCACAGACGAGAGAAGGGCGTTTGGGGAAGTGCAGCAACCTGCCAAGGTCACCAGGTGGTGGTGGAGGTGGGAGCTCAGCCAGGAAGCCTGGCTCCACGGACATTGGACGTGTGTTTGTTTCACTTAAATAGCTCACCATGGGTGTTTTATATGAAATATGCCCACTTCTCACATTGTTGAGCTACAAACAGAATTGGCTGTCAGTCTGGCAGGAACTGAAAGACCATCTAACTAGAAGGCATTATTATTATTATTGTTGTTGTTGTTGTTCAGTAGCCGCAGCAGTAGTAATAGCAGCAGCCACAGACTCTCACGTGGAGCCTTGGGGAGAAATGAAAGGTAGGCTACCCCCCTGAGGCAGGGTGTCCCCCCAGAGGAACCTTGCTTGCTTTCTGCGTGTCCCTCTGTCCTGTGGGGGAAGCGGATCCCCACCTGGACACACTAATGCTCTTTCCTCTGGATCCTAGGATCCGGCCTTCCCCAGGCGGCTGCTGCCCTCTGCTGGTCACAGCTGGAATTGGTGGACATCGCTAAGCTCCAGAAAGGGGAGTGGGGGGGGGGTGTGTACCGGGCTGGGGGTCCTGCGGACACAGGCTCCACTCCCACTGCCCTCTCGTTGTGGGAGCGGCCACAGGACTTGTCAGGAGCTGACAGTTTTATGTTGGGAAGAGACCGTTTTGTGTGGGGCCCGGCTGCCCCCAGGAACTACGCACAGGGCCGCTCTGGGCGCCTGGAGCAGGATGGAGAAAGGACACAGCCCAGAGTGGGGTGGGGCCAGAAGGAGGAGGAAAGAGAGGAAGGTCTAAGGGAGGGGCGGGGACAACCGCATGATGGCTTTTAAGTGACACACCCACATCCCAAATACAGTGATTAGCACTTATTTTCAGACACTGCCACTCAGAATGGTAACCTAATTTCTATTCCACAGTCATCAAGACCTTAGGCTTTGGGGTCAAACCCTCTGATTTTGAGTCTGGGAAACCCGGGATGCTGCGGGCCGAAGAGGGTGGCTGGGAGGAGCCAGGCGGTGGAGTGCTGGCTCCCATGTCCAGTCCAACAGCGTGTCCTGCTGACCCTACCTTCAAAATATACCCGGAACTGGTCACTTCTCTCCACCTCCCACGTCTGAGGCACTGACACCCGGGGACCGCAGTGGCCTCCTAACTGGTCCCTCTGCCTCCCTTGTTCTGTTCTCATCACCACCCAGTGATCTTTTTATAAATCAAGTCAGACCATTTTTACAAATTTTATAAATTTAAGCGCAGAAAGTTTCTGTTCAAAACTCTCCACCAGCTCCCAATCTCCCCTCAGGATTGAAGAGCGATCCCTGCAAAGATACTCGTCTTGACTGGAGACCAGACCCTGAACAAGGCGGAGACTGCGCCCACCTGCTTGGAGCTCACAGTGCCGGGGAAGCAGAAGGCAAGGGAAAGAACAGCAGGGTGCTCAGATAGCCTGGGACCCGGATGGTTCCACGAAGACCCTGCTGACTTGAGAGAGGATTACCTTGGCTGGGGGTCAGGTGAGGACTCTCTGAGAAGATGATAGTTAAGATACCAATTGAGACTTCTACTTTCATAGTCCTCCTGTCCCATTTATATGGGGGGAAAAAGAAGCCCAGAGAGGTGAAGTGACCTGCCCAAGGCCACACAGCATGTTCCTTACAGAGCTGGAATTCCAAAGCAGGCCTCCTGACAGCCTGCTCTGTGGCTGATGATTGCTGGCCTGAAGCTGTAATTCCTAACAGTTATGTCTGGGAATAAGCTCTTCTTAATCTATGCATATATTATATTATTATGTATTTTTACATATTCATATATTTATTTTTTTTTGAGCTTGTGACTAATTCAGATGCACCAGGGAACACTGTTATTATTATTATTATTATTATTGAGAAGTGGTCAGTTCCTTAGAAAGATGATTGTTTCTTTGAGGCACTGACTTTTTTCTGAAGGGAATAGGCTCAGAGAACTTTTGACCTACATGGAGTTTTTCTTTACTTGCTGACATAAACAGGAATAATCACAGGTGCAAAAATGAACAGACGCAGGAGGTGCTATTACACACTTTGCAGACCTGAGGGAAGAGCTCTGCTCACTGAACCGAACAGGCTAGGGCAGGATTAACAATTTTTGATGTTCTTTAAAATGTCTCAGCGTTTCCTGACTCTGTGGATACTCAGCTCATAGGATAGGATTAAATTTATATGTGAAACAATTCTAAATTTTACTAAGAATATGAAATAAAAATATTTTCATAATTTGTCAGTCTCTAGTTCCTTCATGCAGCTCTTTTCTTTTTATTCTTTTAAAAATTGAGATTTAACTGACATATATTAGCCTCAGGTAGGCAACATAAGGATTGGATATATGTATATAGTGCTAAATGATTACCAATATGTCTAGTTAACATTTATCACCATTTTTACTACATAAAATTTATGTAAATTTTTATTATATAAAAATATATAATAAAAGGGATGCATATCTATATATATAAAAGCCTAAGTGTCAGTTACGACTGGTGAACCAAACGACTGGTGGCTATGATGTGTACTGACCACCAGGGGGCAGATGCTCAATGCAGGAACTGCTGAGCTGCGGTTGACTTGGCAGCTGCGGTTCTCGGGTGACGCACCAGGAACCAGAGAAGAGGGAGCCCGATTCCAGGGTGCGGCACCTGAGAACCACCCTCTCGTAATCCAGACCCCTCGGGGGATGTCGGAGAGCCAGTTTTGGCCCAACCCCTGCAGGCCAGCCCGAAGGACCCTACCTGTGCATGAATCCGTGCACCAGGCCTCTAGTAATATATAATAGAGGAAATAGGTATAATATGCAAAATAATTATAATGTATAATATATATAATATACAAGGTGGGGCACGAGTAGGTTTACAGTTGTAAGATAAACAGTTCATTCTTGTATTATTATTATATTATTTTCCATACGAACAACTGCAGACCTTCTCTTGCCCGACCCTGTATATAGATCTTTTATTTTCGAGGGAAAAAAGAATCCCAAATACATCATAGAAACTACGGCCCCTGCATGACTAAATCTGTCATGCTTGACTCCTCAGCACTTTCTGACACTGCCCAGCACTCCTCCTTCCCGAAGCCCCGGCTCCTCTGGCTCCCAGGACACCTCAGCTGCCTGCTCTCCCTCCCTTCCCTGTCCCCCCTGCCCCACTGCCTGCAGCCTTTGCTGATCTTTCCTCACCTCCCCAGCCTCCTACCCTGGGGAGCTCAGGGCTCAGATCTCCATCCTCTTCTCTCCCCTCTGTGCACACACTCCCTGCAGATCACGGCCAACCTTGTGGTTTTATGCGTGCAAGAGTAGGCCTGCCTTCCCCCGGCTGCCGGCACCAGCTTCCCTCCGGCACCCGGGACCCGGGCTTCCTTCTGGCCGCAGGCAGGCACACGGGACCTGGGCTTCCCTTGCAGCACCGGCTTTGTCTGGAAGGACATCCGGAAGGATGTCTGGTCTAATTAGCATATTACGCTTTTATTACTATAGATGACTTCGAGGTCCTATCTCCCACCTGCATCGCTGACTTCAGTGCCACACACAGTGTGGTCTGCAGTCTGGCAGCATCCGCACCACCTGAGACCTTGTTGGAAACGCAGACTCCTGAGACCTTGTTGGAAATGCAGACCCATCGAACCAACAACTGCGTGCGGAGGGCTGGGGTGTCAGCACCTGGTGAACAAGAGGGTCTGATGCCCGCGGGAGCCGGGGGAGCAGTCATTTGACTCCCTGATCCCTCACCTGGATGCCTGACAGGCATCTCACACATGACCTGCCCACACCTGAGCTCCTGACCTTTCCTCCCATGACCTCCTCCACCAGCCTTCCTGCCGAAGTCAGTGGTGACCCCGCCCTGCCTGGCTCAGACCAGAAGCTCCGGCCACTCTGGACTTCCCCTTGTCTCATCCGCACGTCTGGCCTGGCGGCTCTGTATTCAGAAACATCCAGAATCCGACCCCTCACGGCCTTCTCTGCTCCCCCCCTGGCTGGACCCACCATCGCCGCCTAGTGGATCCTTGCAGAAGCCTCCAGGGCTCCCCAGCTCTGCGGAGACCCCAGCAGTCTACTCCCAGCACAGCAGCAGGAGGGCCCTGCTGAAACGCCCTCAGACCTTGTCTCTTTTGTCCCCAAACCCTCCACAGGCTCCCTCCACAGGCACAGCCCTTCCCAGGACCTGCAGGCCACACGCCGTTGCCCTCTGGCCACCTGCCCTCGGTTCTCTGACCTGGCACACTCCGGGCCTTGCACTGGCTGTCTCTTCTTCCTGAAAAGCTGTCCTCCCAGAGACCTGCATTCTGTCCCGACTTCTGCAGTCACCCAGACTCACTCTCAACGAGGCTTCCCTGACCACTCCCGCTAAAATTTCAGTTTGTTCTCTACATAACTTTTTCTTTGTTCTTTTGACTGGCTGTCCTACTTGTTTTCTTATCCTGCCTATTGCCTCTCTCTATAGTAGGGTGTCACTCCTCGGGCCTTGATCCCAGGGTACTCTCCTCCCCTGGATTTTGCTTGGCTCCCTGGACCATTCAGCCCAGATTCCCACTCGGGCCTGCCTTGCCTCCTTTAGACACTAGGTGGCGCTCCACGCCGCTCCAAGCTCCTGACTTGCAGGGCTCTTGCTGAAGTGAGGGACCCTGAGAATCAGCCTTGGTGGGCCCAGAGTGAGCGCAATGTTGCAAATTGCCTCCTCCTCCTCAGCACATCCCCATTCAGAGGGACAGATCCCCGTCCTTACCTTGGGACACGGCTGGGGCGGGGTGGGGTGGGGGGGGGGGTTGAGGTTCATTTCCTTTTACAAAACCCATTGCTGATGGGGAATCTTGCCTGTCTGGTTTCCCTTTATCAGGTTTAGGTTTAATTCCTTTCACAAATACATTTGGTGCCCCCCCACCCCCCCAGCTGTGCCTCTGATGGGGACGTGGTAGGGCGTGGGTGTTGGGGGGGGGGCAGGAGGTGGCAGCCCTGAACGCTGATGCAATCTGAAGGGGGAGGGACAGTGTTCCAGGGGAGGGCCAGCCAAGTCCCCCAGGTGGGCTGAACCTGGCACAATGGGGTAGCTGGGGGGAGGGGTGCTGGAAAGGGGGGAGGGAGAGTGGAGGGGGACCAAGGCATCCAGCTGCCACCTCTGGGCTGCAGTGGCTTCGCAGCTGTAGGGTCGCCCCCTCCCCTTGCAGGCTTTGTGGGGGACCGTGGTCTCTGAGTTTCAGCCTTACCCATCTGTTCTCAGCCAGGAGGCCCCTGCATGGACAAGGGCCTGGCACCCCGCCCCTACCCCAACGACTCCCCATGTCAGAATCCCAGGGCCAGCCTGCGCCCTGCCATTCCAGACCTGTGCCTGGCCAGGACCCAGTGTCTGCTTCCCGGGGCAGTGAGTGCGTGCGAGCAGCCAGGCCGCCTGAGATCGATGCATGTGTCAGGGGCGAAGAAGGGAACAGATGTTTCCTGAACAGCAAATCCATAGATGCAGGGGTGGGAGGGGAGGGGAGGGAGGGCCAAAACGATTTGCATTCTGGATCGGCCTGTGGCAGGATGGATGGGAGTGCTCTGCAGGGCGGGGTGAGGGGAGCCTGTGGGAAGCAGACCCTGGGCTCCGGTCCAGAGCTGCACGCAGTGCCCTGGACTGCAGGCCTGGAGGAGGGAGGTCAAGGGCGGATTTCCTGCCTGACCCCCAGCGCTCCCCATGGGGACTGTGGGCAACCCGCACCGCTCAGATGCTCCTCACACGCATCCTGCAAATTAACCTTGAGCTCCTCTCCTAGAGAAACTCCCCTCCCAGAAATATATGCACCGCAGCGATGTGTGTGTAAATATTCATGTATTGATGTGTGTGTAAATATTCATGTATTGACGTGTGTGTAAATATTCATATATCGACGGGTGTCTTAGCCAAACAGCCAGGCCTGGAGTGAGATCTAAGCAGAGAATACCCCATGAGCTTTTACGACAGTTACGAATAAATAAGTGCCTCTTCTTTATCCATTTCTTATTGGCTTTTTTTTTTTTTTTAAACCAGTGTTCCTAGCAGTTTCCTCTTATGCTCTTGTGGAGGCATCGTGTCCTGGAAGAAAAAACCCAAAGCCTTTGGAGTCAGAGCCTGGAGTTGAAATTCTAGTTCTAATGCCGATCACTGCAATTCTGAGACGCTCCACCTCCCCGAGCCTCAGTTTCCCCACTTGTAATACTGGGGATATTCCCGTGCCTGTGCTGTGAGGAGGAAGTTCTGTGGCTCCGACACAGCGAGTGGGGCTCCCAGGAGGCCTGGGATGGCTGGGGAGACCTTCAGCCGGTGAAGGAGGAGGTGTGTGGGGAGGAGGGTGTGGGGAAGGCTGGCCCTGGGGTGATTACCGGGCTGCCCAGGAGGTCCATGGGCCCCGGAGTCCCCCATCGAGGCCAAGTGCCACCACAGAGACCCTTTGGGTTACATTCTCATCTTCTAATGCCATCTCTGCTGGGGGTGGTCCCAAAGGTAGGAAATCCAAGGTGCTTCTCCACAAAGTGGGAGAGGGAAGGAGGTGGGCCAGGCCAGGACGCCTGC